>NW_022280278.1:12233-20847 GCF_004355925.1 Anarrhichthys ocellatus
CCCACTCACACGAACCCACTTCCTGCCAGTGGAAGTTTAAAACCACAGACTGTGGACGTAATCATCTTGATGTCATCCATCGGTTTGTGGACATTTTGGAAGCCTCAAGTTCGCCATGTTGGTGTTTTTGCACTGAGGAGGAGTGACGTAGAGACGCCGTATACGTCTCTGGTAGAGACCTGTCAATCACCGTGTAGCCCCGCCCTAAAGCATCCCCTGCTTTATGGTCTGTTTGACTCTAAATGGACCATAATGTACTAAATGAACATCATGCTGTATTGAAGAAGACTTGAAGCTAGAGATTGAGACCATAAACGCATGTTTACTGAGGAGAAGTAGAGTGAACACTCGCTCCGTGAAGAGGACCTGTTCCTGTAGATCTGAGGGACTCGATTCTTAGTTTCAGGTGATTCGACGCCTGTTCTAAGAACAGTTATTAATATTATATTCTGCCAAGAAATGCCCCTAACAGCGTCACACTGCTCCTTTAAAGCCGTTTCACACTCTACAGTTCAGAACTATGTGAATGGGTCACTTTGCTCGGAGTGTGCCGGTTGGTGAGGCCAAAGTCACCAATTAACACGGAAACAAGTTACTCTTTAACACCGGTTGACTTTAAAGTCTGTCTTGTGGGCAACGACAGACTCGTCATAGATTTTTAAACGCTGCTGGACCCTCGATCTGGTTGTCAAAACACCATTTAAACCCAAATGACTCAACAGCTGAATGAGTTCGAAAAGAGAAAAACTAAACCACGACTTAATTATGTGAAAGAACACAAGAGAAATGTATTAGAACTAAACCACCACCACCACTAAACTAAACCAAACTAAACTATCTGGATGATTTTTTTAAGCAAAATTACAAAAATATTCTCAAACTCAAAGCCTCTTAATTCAGATGATTTGCTGCTTTACCTGGTCATGTGATAATCAATCAATCGAATCTCTTTAATCTCTCCGACAGGCAGTTTGACGGCATCGCCATGAGCTACAGGAAGTAGCAAAGACTGTATATAAGAAGTGGGCGTGGTCCCGGATAGCTTATCCATTGGTTAGTGGACTGACGTTTTGAAGCCTCGAGTTCGGCATAGTGGCCGTCGCCATCTTGTATTTTTTTGGAACCAGAAGCGATACAAGAAGGCGGAGCCAAGTACGACAGATTGTGGAATCGTTTTTCGGTGACCAAAAATGTTCCAATGAACTTTCACGGAATGAAAACAGCGTGAAAGTTAAAGTTGTAAGACAAAAAAAACACGGACAACTCCCAGACCGGACAACGCTGTGGTGTCGACCTGTCATTCACCAGCAGAAGCAATCTGTAGATTAACGCATGATGGAATTGATCGTCAGCTGCAACTCTACATAACTTTATTTTAAACATATAGTTTGTAAAAATACCAAACACGCCAGGAGGAATTTTGAATTAAGGTGTACAAAATAACACACAAGACATCTCCAACAGTGTACCACTGTGTTGAATATGTCTACATGCAACTTTAGGAAGAGTTTATAGCTTTGAAAACATTAAAACAAACAAACACACCTTAATGTGGACCACACACACACACACACACACACACACACACACACACACACACACACTTTAAACCCACCCCTTCAAACTTGTAATCAGTCCCACACACACTGAGCAGACCCAGCAGACCCTACTGGTCCAGTCCCAGTAAGGAGTGCTGGTGCTGCTGGTTTTCTTACCTGTTCAGGTGAGCGGAGGGTCGACCGTGTGTCTCTGAGTTTCCTGCAGTTTCAGCTTCAGGGTGGAGGCTCCAAACCTGCTGCTGTGTTACTTCACACTCCTCCCATCGTCTTCTTCTTCTTGTTTGAGGTTTATTGGCGGTTGACAAACAATGAACTGGTGCATTACTGCCACCAACTGGTCTGGAGGGTGGATCAGGATGTCTAAAAACTATCTTAAACTTTAAACTATATATATATATATACATATATATGTATATATATATGTATATATATATATATATATATATATATGTATATATATATATATATATGTATATATATATATATATATGTATATATATGAGAGCGAGAGCACCTGACTCGGTGTTCGGACGAACGTGCGCTCCGGGTCCAAACTGAAGAATATTTAAGTCGTGGTAACAAGTTTGACAACTGCAGTCGCAAATAATCGTATTTCAAAAGAGGCCATTATTTACAGAGAGACAGAGACAGAGAGAGAGAGGACGGCAGGACGCTGCAGGAACTCAGCAGCGTCCCCCAAACATTTTGAGGAAAGTGACGCAAACTCAACAGAGACAGCCCAAACCAAGCAGGGAGAGAAAGAGGTAAGAAAGAGAGAAGGCAAGTCACTGCTCTGTTCATTCTGGAGGCAAAGCTGAGCTTATCGTACCCCAAATGCTCACCGACAGTCAGCAAACACCTCCTCCATTGTCACGCTGTTATTCGGGGGACGATCCTCACTCCCTGCCGGAGAGACGGAGGTGGCGTTTCGGAGGACGCCATTCCTCCCGAACGCACCTCGATAGAGCGCCAATCACTCAACACACCAAGCAGTAAAAGACAAGAAACTCACTTGACCATCCGCCTCAACAGAGGAAGAAACATAGCTAAAAGATCAGAAATCATTCAAATCTAGCGCCACTCGCACTTCCACCGTCTCGTCTCCACTCACCGGAAACGGAGAGAGAGAGACGGTGGCGTAGAGAGAGTGAGAGAGAGACGGTGGCCTAGAGAGAGAGAGAGAGAGAGACGGTGGCCTAGAGAGAGAGAGAGAGAGATAGACGGTGGCCTAGAGAGAGAGAGAGAGAGAGAGACGGTGGCCTAGAGAGAGAGCGAGAGAGAGACGGTGGCCTAGAGAGAGAGAGAGACGGTGGCCTAGAGAGAGAGAGAGATGGTGGCCTAGAGAGAGAGCGAGAGACGGTGGTCTAGAGAGAGAGAGAGAGACAGTGGCCTACAGCAAAAAAAATAAAGATTAGAAGAGAGAGAGAGAGAAGAGTAGCTGCACCAGAAATGAGCTTCTAAACCCATCTAAGACTTGAACCTGAAAAAGTGAGACAAACTGCATAGATATCTATATGTCAGTTGACAACTAGCTGGCAACTAACTGCAGGCTAACTGAGAAGTAAATAACTGGTAAACTGGTCACCATGGAAACTGGTCAGCAGGCAGCTCCCAGCACACCCATGAGAGCAGAGAGCGGAGAAATAGAGTACCCTGCTACATGTAAAAGTGTAACAGCCAGAGAGAAACAAAAGGAGAAGATATTACGTGAAAACCCAGAGGTCCTCTTCACTGACTATACCCAACAAAAAGAAGGAAGGAAGAAGAACAACCTCCTCTTCTTCACTGATTCGATTTATATCTGGAAAGATATTCTGTGCAGCAATTATGCATTCGTATCCAGTGAGGGTATTGGCTCAGGAGGCAGATTAAAGATCTGTAAAGATGAACATCTTGACAAGGATGACCCTCTGCTTACCATCACATACTACACCAAAGGAAAGGTCATGGTCCAAGGGAATGAAACCAACCTGGAGTCCTTTGAAGAGGTATTCCCACTGTTGAAAGCTGAGATGGATGCCAAGAGGGTCAGTGTCCGCTCTGACAGTGAAGATGATGAGAACCCAGTAGAGAACCTCACCACCCTGTCCATCTCTGCCCCTCCCACACCTGCCAGCTCCACCAACAAGCTGAAAGAGAATATGGCCCTGCTGGAGCTGGACTTTGCTGAATTCAAAGAGCTGACCCAGGCCAGACTGTCTGACCTCCCAGACAACACTCTGCAACAGCTTAAAGAGGAGCTCCAGCAGCTCAAAGAGGAGCTCCAGCAGCTCAGGAGAGACAACCAGGCCTTGGCATCTGACCTCAGAGGAAGTCTAGAGACACTCAAACAGGACAACAGTCTGCTCCGTACTCAATTCGCCAAAGTGAAGGAGGATGCTGAGAATAGAGAAAGGAGCTTCACCAGACAAGTCCAACACCTGACGGACCAACTCTCATCCGTCCCAACAAAGACAAATACAGAGACACAAACTCTCCCTGCCAGTGTCCCAAACCCCTGCCTTGTCCCTGTCCCACCCCCTCTGTTCTACACTCAACCCAACAACACCCTGGCACCTCCTGATACATCCACACAGCCAGCTACCAACAGCCAGCTCTGCCCCGGATCAGCTTTCCTCCACTCAGCCTGAAGAGCAAGCCCCACAAGTGGTCCTGTTGACTGACTCTAATGGGAAATTCCTGGACACAAACAAGCTTTTTCCTGGTAAAAAAGTGCTTTCTAAACGCTGCAGCACCACAGGCCAGGCAATGAAGCTGTTGAAAAAGGAGACTTTCAGGAGCCCTCAATACATGGTGATCCACAGGAACAAATGACCTGCACAGCCTCCGTAAGAACACTGCTAAAGCAGTGAGGAAGATGGCAGAGCAGGCCAGTAAGGAATTCCCTGACACCCGCATTGTGATCTCCACCTTGCTGCCTAGGACAGACACCCCTCCCCATGTCATAAATATGGAGATCAGAAGAGGATGTGCCCCCTTACCCAATGTCCACCTGGCCTTCCACCCAACCGTTGGCACCTGGGACCTCTATGATGGACTCCATCTACACAAAGAAAGAATGGGGATATTTGCAAAGACCCTTAAAGACACGGCTCTGGGACACAATCCTTCCACCCCCTCCGTTACTAGGAGCTTTAGAGACCATCCCAGACCTCCCAGACCGCCCAGATCTCCCAGAACTCCACCCCCCCACCACCACCCCAGTATGAGGCAGAACCAGAGGAGGCTACCTTCCCCCTCCTCGGCCCCTGCCCTCCAACCCCTTTTACAATATCAGCAGCAGAGATATGCAGCAGCAGCACCTGCCCCTTATCCCCCTCCCCACCCACAACAGCGGAGCTATGCTGCAGTCGTAGCCCCGCCTACTGCCACAGTCCCTCCCCCTGCTACCTCTGAGCTGGGAGACATCAGAGAGATGCTGCGCACCCTGTGCACCCGTCTTCTGCTCAGCTAAGATGAACATACTGAGAACACCTTCCCACTTGAATAACAGAACAACATGGAAATATATTGTTAATCAATAGTGGTAACAACAGCAATAGTAGTAGTCAGTGTAAGAGCCATTTTGTTGTTTTTGTTTTTGTACAACCTCCCACCACATGGGGGCGTAGTGCCGGTGTGATCCTGGCCACAGGTAATATAATCAGTGGGTTCATTGGGCACAGGTTGTTGCTAATAGGTGGAAGCAAACAGTTTTTGAGCGTGAAGTTTTAGCAAATGCAAATGTTATGATTTATTGGCATTGAGGAGAAAATTGCACTGAAGAGAAAGTGGTGTACTCTGATTATGTGAGGAATAAAATGCCTATATTTGAAACTAGACTTTGTTATTTATGGCACGCATCAGAACAAGCATTACAGCAACCGTAGTGACTTTTTTATTGGGAAGCAACGGTCAATACAGTCAGTATAGTGGTAATATTAGTGAAAATAGTACATGCCCCCATGAAATTTATGTCAAAATTATTATTATTATCAGTATTGTACATGTATAGATCGTGGTAGGTGTTCTTTATATTTGTCTCACTATACAGGTTCATTTTGATTGTTTTTTCTAAATGCGCTCATTTCATATAAGCTGCTGGAATATTCAAGGTCTCCACTCCTCAACCTTTGAACTGAAAATTGAAGACCCTGAATTCATGAAATCTATCAAAGACGTTGATATAATTGTGTTAACAGAAACATGGTGTCAAAATGATTTACTCACTCACTGTCCTCCAGGATATAATGAAGTCATGGTGCCGTCTATCAAATTTAAAAACATACGCAAGGGCAGAACATCGGGGGGGATCTTGGTGTGGTATAAAGGAGACCTTTGCCATAAGATCTCACCAGTAAAACAGGGTAAATCACACATCTGGTTAAGGTTAGACCAAACTCTGGGCATAACTGATAGGGATCTATATCTCTGTGCTATCTATATACCCCCAGTGGATTCTCCTTATTATGAAGAAGACATTTTTGAAACTCTTCATTGAGAAATCGCCTATTTCCAGGCCCAGGGAAACGTGCTTCTAACTGGAGATCTAAATGGACGAACAGGAATTGAACCTGATGTCATCGACCCACAGGGCAACAACCATGTCTTTGGTCAAACTCCCTTATTTACCACACCAACCATCACCCACCGGAACAACCTGGACTCTGGAATAAATAAAAGTGGCAAGGAGATCGTGCATCTCTGCCGGGCCTTAGGCCTGTACATAGTTAACGGTAGGTTCAGAGGGGACTCTTTAGGTAGGTTCACATACTCCTCAGCTCTTAGATCTAGTGTAGTAGACTATGCAATCACTGACATGGACCCCTCCACTATCAGTGCATTCACTGTCAGACAACAATCACCCCTCTCAGACCACAACCAAATAAATCTGTTCTTTAAACTCTCAGGTCAAATGAATGACATAAAAAAAGAACCCAGTAAGCTGTTTAAATTAAATGCTACTTACCGATGGGCCCGACAGTGGAGACAAATTCATCATGGCCTTGAACTCACCTGATCTGATAGATGACATATCAATATATGACCAAAATCAATATATCCACACCAGAGACGGTGTAAACAAGGCCATTGATGATATCAATATGATATTTCACAAGGCAGCTATTAAAGCTGACCTTATAAAACAAGCACGGAAGCCTGTAAAAAGGCAAAACACGGAAAAATGGTTTGATCAAGAATGCAAGAGCATCAGAAAAGACCTGAGAAAAATAGCAAATGAAAAACATCGCCAACCAAACAACCCAGCCTTACGCATCAGGTACAATGACATTTTAAACACGTATAAATGTACAATTAGGAACAAAAAACAAAATTATACCCACATGAAACTTGAAGATATTGAGAACGCCATTGATCAAAATCAATTCTGGGATATGTTGAACAACTTCAACACAAAGCAACCACAGGCATTACCCATCCAACATGGTGACATCTGGAGAGCACATTTTGAACATTTGTACAAAGATATACCAATAAATCAAACTAACTCAGACCAATATATTACAAAAGAAAAACTCCAAACATTAGAAGAAATAATTAAAGACAACCAGAACCCCCTTGATTTCCCAATGACTTGGGAAGAACTGAGCACACAGACAAAGTGTCTCCGGCCAAGGAAAGCTTGTGGTCCAGACAGCATCAAAAATGAGATGCTCAAATGCGGCACCCCAGAGATGCAGGGTGCAGTGTTGAAGTTGTTCAACATCATATTACAATCAGGGTGTTTTCCTGACTCCTGGAGCAAAGGGCTCATTTCACCCATTCATAAGAGTGGTGACAAGTCAGACCCTAGTAACTACCGGGGCATCTGTGTCAGCAGCTGTCTCGGTAAATTATTCTGTAGTATTCTCAATAAAAGAATACTACATTTCCTTGACGAACACTCCATCTTGAGTAAAAATCAAATTGGCTTCCTCCCAAAACACCGGACCACCGACCATGTATATACCCTTCATACTTTAATTAACAAACATGTCCACCAAACAAAAAATGGTAAAATATTTGCTTGTTTTATTGATTTCAAGAAAGCCTTGGATTCTATTTGGCATGAAGGGCTCTACTACAGACTCCTACAGTGTGGGATAGGGGGCAACATGTATGATCTGGATAAATCAACGTATTTGGAAAATAGATGTGCTGTTAAAATTGGAGACAAACAAACTGAATCCTTCACCCAGAAAAGAGGTGTTCGTCAGGGTTGCAACTTAAGTCCGACTTTATTTAATATATATATAAATGAACTTGCTGTTGAGTTGGATCAATGTGCTGCTCCTGGGCTCTCCCTCCTAGAGAGAGAGGTGAAGTGTCTGCTTCATGCCGATGACCTGGTTCTACTGTCTCCTACTGAACCAGGACTACAGCAACAGCTGGACAGAGTGCAACAGTTCTGTCACAACTGGGCCCTGGCAGTGAACATGAAGAAAACCAATGTCATGATTTTCCAAAAACGCCCCAGATGTCAGGAAAACTGAGCCCAGAGAAGAGTCCCCTATGTCAGCTGGTGCTGAGACTAGCTGCCTTCTCTCAGACACACGGGGACCAGTCTCTCAACAACACGGCTCTCCAAACACCAACCAGAGTAAAACACATCATGGCGAGATGTAAAGAAGCCTATCTGGAGCACTGGAGAGAGGAAACTGGGGGCCAAAGCAGACTGGAATGTGATCTGGCCCTAGAGAGAGACTATGAATTGGCAGAGTACCTCTCTACAGTCAGAGACATGAAGCAGAGACAGAACCTCACCAAGTACAGGCTCAGTGACCACAAACTGGAGATTGAAACAGGACGACACAAAAAGTCATGGCAACCAAGAGAGAACAGAACATGTGGTCACTGTGGGACCGGTGAGGCTGAGACGGAGATGCACTTCCTCCTAAAATGCAAAACATTCCATAAAATTAGGAACAGCTACCTCAACAAATTTGACTCTGTGATTTGAGATTTTAAAAAATGGAGTGATATCTCAAAATGAAAAGTCCTCCTAGGAGAAGGAGAGAGGAGACCTTGCTGCCCAGTATGTACTAACATGCCACAACCTGAGGGACAGCAGGTGA
>NW_022280278.1:20857-29498 GCF_004355925.1 Anarrhichthys ocellatus
TTGTATTAATATTATTGTTATATTGATATTGTTGTGTATTGATGTTATTGTATGTTCAATTTTTTGATGCTTTGGCAATACTGTTTCTAAACTTTCATGCCAATAAAGCAAAATTTGAATTGAATTGAATTGAGAGAGAGAGAGAGACAGAGAGAGAGGGAGATGGAGAGAGAGAGAGAGAGAGGGAGATGGAGAGAGAGAGAGAGAGGGAGAGAGACGAAACACTTTTTACATGATTTATCATAATTTCATTCAGTCACGTGAGGGTACTAATTGTTCCAGAACATGTTTTTTGACACCTGGGCTCATTACCTACAGATATGTGAAATAAACGTGCAAAGAACCTTATTTACAATAAAAACTACAGCTCTCGTTAATTAAATTACATTTCAGTTTTGTGCTGTTGGACTCTTCATGTTTCTGCTGCACTCAATCTGCTCCCAGTGTTTGTTCCGCCCTCCTGAACACCTGCAGGCGCTGCTGTGGTTCTGCACCTGGAAGTGTCTCAGAACAACTTGTTCCACCAACGAAGAAGACACGTTGTTTTCCTCCCTGCAGAGATCGTCTTTGTGAAGATGTTTCACACGTCACCCAAACAAACTGTTTGAGACACAGGTGGTGCTGAGATTGCATTGACACAGAGGTGGAAGTATTCAGATACTTAGTAGAATAAATGAGAAATATGCAGAATGGCTATAATAATATATTTTATAATTATTGATGCATAAACATGTTCGTCACTTTAATTTAGCAGATGTTAAATGTGGAGCTCATTTCAACACATCGGTTAACAGTAATCTGTAGCCATAAATCATCATTTATTATATTTCTATGAATTTTTTGAATTGGTAAAGTAACTAAAATTATAAAATAAGTGAAGTATAAAGTGTAATACTTCCCTCTGAGGTTTAGTGGAGAAGACGTACAAAGTAGACCAACATGGAAGTACAGGCATCGAGTGAATTATCATGACTTTATTACTATCAGCACTTGGTGTCATTCCACCACTTCTATTGACAGAAATATAAAACATGTTTGATGGCATGTTGTCATGTTCCAGATGGGCACAAGGTGGCACCAGTTCACTCACCAGTTGCTTCACTGGTTTCAGCTTCACAGAGCTGAAGATTTGCTTTGTCCATTGATATTAAACTAAATATCTTTCAACACTGTTTTCTGACATTCAATGGACCAATCAATTCCTTTGCTTACCTAAAACAAATAATCAGCAGCTGGATTGATGAGGAAAAATGTCAGTTACAGCCCCAAATGAAATAGATTCCTATATGTTCACACATTTCCAGTCTGTCTCTGGACGTGGATTACTGTCTGGTCTGGATTACTGTCTGGTCTGGATCACTGTCTGGTCTGGATCACTGTCTGGTCTGGATCACTGTCTGGTCTGGATCACTGTCTGGTCTGGATCGGCCTCCAAACAGGACAGGTGTTTCCCTCTGGGTGGCGCTACAGAGCAGTTTCTACCTGCAGGTCGTCACTTTACTCAGTCGAACTGTGTCAATAACCCTCCAACACTAAAACATCTACATAACTACAAACTATGAACTTTATATTTACAGTTTCGTTCTATTCAATATTCATTTCTTTGCACTATATTCTATTTGTTTACAATTTACAGAAACACATAAACGTCTCATAAATGTGCTGTTAAACCTTTGGTCTCGGAAACAAATAGTAGTTTTTTGTGGTAATGAGGCAACTGTAAACTTAATAAATAAAGGTCGCTCTTCTATTCGCGTTACCAATCGATTCGTCAGACGACTAACTTGGTCATGCGTCATGGGTAATTTCACTCTCCGTGCAGCGCACCTTCCTGGCCTTATATAATAATAATTATAATATCATTTCTGGCTCTTTGTCCTGATTTAAATTCAGGAGTTCACAATCCTCTGCCCCCATGCCACACCTCAAAGCCTGCATTGCCCAGCCTTCTCCCAAACTTTCCTAGCCTAGAAGGTCCTCTTCAGTCCTTCATGAATTCAGCATCCCGTTACATGCGTCTTGGACTGGCAAAATCTACAAAACAAATGTACGACTCTGCATGGTCCTATTTTACTGCTTTCTGCGCAACTTTCTCTGTTCCCGTCATGCCTGTAAACTTTCCGATGATTCGTGCTTTTATTGTGCACTGTTTTGAGTCCCGAAAAATCCAACCTTCTTCCATCAAAGCAATTATTGCAGGTATTCAGTTTCATTTACGATGTGCAGATCCCTCAGTTTGTAGCCTGCTCGGGAACTGCTTCATTCGCCTCCTGTTCAACGGCTTAAAGAAAGAGCATCCAGGAAGCAACGATAAGCTTTTCATTACCTTTGTCACACAAACTGGTGTCTCAATTAAGGCTGGGGTGTTTTGGATTATGCATAGACTCATGACTGGAGACCTGGGTTCCTCTGGTGTGGTGAATTTGCAACCAGTTCGGACTCTTTCGATCCTTTGCATGATCTTACTGTTTCATACATCATCATAGATGCTCGCATGTACTCCATCTACCTCAAACATTCAAAAACTGACAGGGAAGGTAAAGGTTCGAACGTCGTTATCTCATTAACCAACACTGCATTCTGTCCTCTATCTTCAATAACCAGGTACCTGCAACAGCGTCCTGGTGCGATGCAAGACGAACCCTTGTTTCTGACCGACAAAGAAAAGCCACGTCAAGGTCTTGCTTTACCACCCGACTCTGTCTCCTCTGCAAACGAGGTGGACATCCTCTTCAGCTATACACCTCGCACCCCTTCCTCATCGGAGCAGCTACCTCTGCAGCCGCTCTGGTCCCAGCATCTACACTGGAAGCTACGGGTCGCTGGTCCTCAGCAGCTTATGAACGTTGCGTTCGCCTGGGAGTCACAGACGTTGGTCATTCTGTACAGATGACATCTATTGCACTTCTGTCCATCCTGATAGAGGATCCTCCTCTGTTGCTCTCCCAAAGGTCTGTTCCTCTTTTCTGTCCGTTAAAGGTTTTTTTTGGGGGATGTTATTCCTGTTCCGATGTGAGGGTCCTGGGACATGTCACATGTGTACAGATTGAAAAGCCCTCTGAGGCAGATTTGTGATTTTGGGCTGTACAAAAATGAATTGAATTGAATATAACTGCAGTTCAAAAAGCTATGAGCGCTACCTTAGAGACTACAAACCCCAATGCACGATAATAAATGAAAATAATAAGTTCCTGGCTGGGTTTCACTGCAACCTCTGCACTGCAACCACTGCAACCAATGACCTCTTTTGGGACGCATGCTTGCTCCTTTGTATTCTTAATGTAGCAGAAGGGAGCTTTTATCACTCGCTGGGCCTCGGTGTCTTCCCTTTAATTGCAAGGCCATCGCTAGCCAATCACGGTGGCCAGGCATCATATAAATGCGACGGGGATTCCCTTAGCTGTCCCCTGACGTCAAACGCGTTTCCCGCTTCCGGTCTGCCGGACTTCGGCTGCTGTTGCAGGTATGCAAGAATGCTGCTGCATTGTTTGTTAGTCGTGCTGTTTCGATATTACATTGGCTTTCTGTGATTTCATAGACTATCTCTGGGGCTCCCCTCGTCCTGCACAGGTAACTCACCTGCGGTTCCGTCAGTGAGTCTCGATTAGGTCCTGATTTGATGGTATTATGGTGTCATCACACTATATAACCGCGTCTTGCTTATATAGCAGCCGGTAGCAGCGCTACATCCCCTCCTCCCCCCTTCTGGAGCCGACGAATATTGCCTGATCGATAAGTGGTTTTATTTTTCTAGTTTATATACTTTGGTGTTAATAATTATTCTATTAATTTGATGTCATCCCGTATCACAGGGGACCTTTGGCTGGGTTCGAGCGGAACGCTGCCAGAAAGCGGCTACAGCTAACCCTGCTCACGTTTAAGGACACCGCTGTTTTGCTTACCGCTGTTTTGCTTACCGCTGTTTTGCCTATGCCCGCATTGCCTTTGGCTGTGTTGGAACAACGGCTTTGGCCTACTGGGTTTCGCCCCGGTCCCGTGCTGTTTGACGTCAGCATCACCCTTGTTTTAATGGAGAAAAACATATTTTTAGTTTGAGCCATTCTATGTGTATTCTGACAAGGGATGTTAAGGCCCACTCTGACCTTTAGTTTATATAAATTGGGTTACTGATCACCCCCCCCCCCCCCCCCCCCTGGCTGATCAGTTAACCAGAGTTGTTTTGTCTTTTCTTATTTTTTCCTTTTTTGGATTTTCCTTTCTGAGAACCAGAGCCTTTTGTAATTGTGTTCCTTGTCCCTGTAGGAGCTGCTAAGCCAAGGTGGTGGGGTTGGTGCCTCCGGGTGTTGGTGTCTCTCTTCGTGTGCTGTGGTTTGGTGTGCCCCTCTACCTCGCCACTGGTAAGCCGCAGCCCTACGCCTCTCTTTTAAATGAATGTATACGGTTATTTTTTTGTATTTTGTGTTTAACCTTATCTGGGAACCACTGTTTAATAATAAAGATTGTTTTTGTATTGGAACCACGTCTCATGCTAATCTGTATAATGAACCTGAATGTCCTATGAATCCTTGATACTGTGTGGGCAAAACTTAGTCTTTTGGTGAAATTCCTACGGTGGCGTTGTTGTGCTCTGACTATTGGTTAATGTCCACGTAAACTTTAAACCACATCCCACCTTTGTTTCGCCACATTAACGTAATGTTTGCTGAGGTCTGCAGCAGTCTTGCTGCTAGATATAGATATTTCACATAACTGTAGGATGGCCTCGTTTAGGATGGAATAGAATAGAAATGTACTTTATTCAGCCCCAAGGGGAAATGTGTCTGTGGCAGCAGCAAACAAGGTTGCAGAATAAGATAAAAATATTAAGTATGGAAAATGCACAATATATACAATATAATAAAATAACAGAGCAGGACCTATTAAATTTAAGAAAATAAAGTAATAAAAATGCACAGTATATACACTAAAGTAGGAAAAACTAAACAGTAGTGCACAAGATCGCCGCCAGCAACAACAGTG
This sequence comes from Anarrhichthys ocellatus, assembly GCF_004355925.1. NCBI lineage: Eukaryota > Metazoa > Chordata > Actinopteri > Perciformes > Anarhichadidae > Anarrhichthys > Anarrhichthys ocellatus. Next base: position 25,838 of record NW_022280278.1, read on the forward strand.
TAGCAGTGCTATAGTCTTGTGTATGATTTGGCCAGAGGTGATTTATTATAGAGTCTTATAGCAGTGGGCAGGAATGTTTTCCTGTATCGGTCCTTGTGACAGCGGAGCTGAATCAGTCTGTTGGCGAAAGTGCTCCGCTGTCCCTGCAGTAGGTGTGGAGAGGGTGGTCCGGGTTATCCAATATGGACAATAGTTTCTTCAGTGTCCTCCTCTCCACCACCTCTTCCAGATAGTCTTGTTTGCAGCCAATGATGGAGCCGGCCTTCTTAACCAGTTTGTTAAATCTGTTGGTGTCACAATCAGGCTTTGCCTTGGGTGTTTTGTGTGGTTTTCTGTAGCTCCTCACTTCCTTCACCTGTCCCTAATCAGTTCATTCAGTGCACCTGCCAGTCACACTCTCCCTCATCAGCACAACTCTCCTCACCTGTTCTAGTCACTATTTAAACCCCTGTCTTTCACTCACTCACTGCCAGATCATTGGTTTTTGTTTCCTACCTTCCCGCCCGTTTTGCTAGTCCCGTTCCTGGTTTCCCAGTCTGTCTGCCCTGTTTTTACCCTGCCTTGTCCTGCCGGATTTCCCCCCCTTGTCTCGTCCTTGGATTACGTGTTTGTTTCGTGAGTTATTAAAACCTTTTGTTCACTACTCTGACTGTCTGCATTTGAGTCCTCATTATGTCCCGTGACAGTTGGTGTCTTCGGCTCCAATGCTGCTCCCCCAGCAGACTACGGAGAAGTACAGTGCACTGGCCACAACAGACTGGTAGAACATCTCCAACATCTTGCTGCACACGTTGAAGGATCGAAGTTTCCTCAAGAAAAAGAGTCGACTCATCCCCTTCTTGTACACAGCGTTGATGTTGGTCTTCCAGTTCAGTCTGCTGTCGATGGAGACACCCAGGTACTTGTACTCCTCTACAATGTCCACATCATCTCCCAGAACTCTCACCGGTTGTGGAGCCGTCGTCTTCCTCCTGAAGTCGACCACCATCTCTCTGGTCTTGGCCACGTTCAGACGCAGGTGATTTCTACCAGCCCACTCCACAAAGTCTTCCACTACTGCCCTGTACTCCTCCTCCCGTCCGTCCCCTATACACCCGACCACTGCAGAGTCATCAGAGAACTTCTGCAGATGCATGACAGAAAATTGTAATGGAAGTCAGTGGTGTACAAGGTGAACAGGAAGGGAGACGCAACAGTTCCCTGTGGGGCTCCAGTATCACTGACCACCACATCAGACAGCACACGGCCCAGTTGGACAAACTGGTCTGCCCGTGAGGTAGTCAGTGATCCAGGAGACGGTGGATGCGTTAAACCCCACCACCCGCAGCTTCTCACTCAGCAGCACTGGTTGGATGGTGTTGAATGCACTGGAGAAATCAAAGAAAGTGATTCTCACAGAGCCACCGGTTCCATCCAGGTGCGACTGAGCTCGTTGCAGCAGGTAGATGATGGCGTCATCCACTCCCACATGAGGCTGGTACGCATATTGCAGAGGGTCCAGTGATGATTTCACCTGCGGTCGGAGGTGGGCCAAGACCAGCCTCTCCAGCACCTTCATCACATGTTATGTCAGGGCAACTGGTCGGTAGTCATTGAGGCCAGATGGTGTCGTCTTCTTTGGTACAGGAACCAGGCACGACGTCTTCCACAGTACCGGGACTTCTTCCTGCTTCAGGCTCAGATTGTATAGGTGTTGAAGGACAGACAGCTGGATGGCGCAGGTCTTCAGGACCCTGGGGCTGATGCCACCAGGTCCCGTAGCCTTTCCTTGATGTAGTCGCTCCAGCTGTCTTCTCACCTGGCCAGTCGTCACAGAGAGGGGGGGAGGGTGGCCATAGTGTCAGTGGTGGAAGAGCCCTTTGATGTAGAGGGCTCTGAGTCCATGCAGCTCACCAGAGGGGGGAGGCAGCCGAGGTGTGGTGTGCAGAGGAGACGGATGAGGGCTGTGAGCTAAACCTATCGAAGAAACAGTTTAGCTTGTTGGCCCTCTCCAGGGAGCCCCCTGGTTGTCTCCCTCCAACCCTGAAGCCGGTTATCTGCTTCATTCCAGTCCACACCTCATTCACGTTGTTCTGCTGGAGTTTGGCCTCCAGCTTCCTCCTGTAGGAGTCCTTGCGCTCCCTGAGCTTCACCTTCAGGTCGCGCTGGACTCTCCTGAGCTCCATGTCCCCAGACCTGAAAGCTGCTTTCTTCTTATTAAGAAGAGCTTTCAGGTCACTGCTGATCCATGGCTTGTTGGGGAAGCAGTGTACTGTCCGGGATGGAATGGTGGTTTGTTCACAGAATTTGATATATTCTGTGATACAGTCCGTCACGCTGTTGATGTCCTCCCCATGTGGTCCATACAGCACATCCCAATCCGTTGACTCAAAGCAGTCCTGTAGGGCATCATTAGCCTCCTGAGACCACCTCCTCACAGTCCTGGTGGTCACAGGCAGCCTCTGTACCAGAGGAACATACCTGGGTGTTAACAGGATCAGGTTGTGATCAGACCTGCCAAGGGGGGAAGGTCAGTGGCACTGTATGCATCCTTGCATTAGCATACAGTAGGTCTAGAATTTTATTGTTCCTAGTGGGGCAGTCAACATACTGGTGAAAAGTTGGCAGGGCTTTATCCAGAGTGGTGTGATTAAAGTATCCAGTAATTGCCAAAAATGCACCTGGATGTTGAATCTGCAGTCCAGACACAGTGGAGTGGATGGTGTCCACTGCTGTCACAGCGGCAGCTGATGGGGGGGGATGTACACAGTGACAACAATGGCGGACGAGAACTCCCTCGGCAAATAGTATGGATGCATCCATACAACGTCTCTGTCCGCCCGAACAGTCCTGAAGCCGCGCACCGACGCACTGTGGTCTGGGAAATCCGCGTGCAGCCATGTCTCCGTGGAACACATGACACTGCACTCACGGAAGTCCCTCTCGGCCTTTACCAGCGCGCCGAGCTCGTCCGTCTTATTTGCCAAAGACCTCACGTTCCCCACTAGTATCGCCGGTACTGAAGGTTTGTACCGCCTCCTCTTCGCCCTCCGTTTGGCTCCAGATCTGCAGCCCCGGCGTCTTCACCATAGCTCCGCCGGGATCTCAGGCCTGGCGCTGAGATCGCGCTGCTCACTCAGCGCGATCAGCTGATCACGGGAGTAAACAATGGCCCCGCTCATTGTGTGTGGCTCTCCGTTACACAGAGGGAGAAAAGTAACAAAGCCATGAGAGAAGTTGAGAAAAAAGTTACGGTCCGTTGTCTGACCGTAAAAACCAAACGTTAAGAAAAAAGAGAACTAAAACAAGAGAGGAAAGAGTGAAAAAAGACTCAAATTAAAACACACAGGGAGCTCCTGCAGCAACAGGCTGCCTCTGGCACGGCGCCATTTTGTTTAGGATGCATGCTTGCGCCCTTAATCTTAAAATAACGTCTGCTGAGGTCTGCAGCAAGCTCGTTGTTACACATAGCTTTTCCATAGTCCGGCTGATGCTTAGCATGGACGTCATACCAGACTTGGCGTTGGCTTCCGTTGTTTTAGGGGTTGGTGCTCGGTGCTCCCTGTTTTGGCTCGGTAGCTGCTGGCTAATCCGGGGAGCATTCAAAGAGCGGAGCCATCAGCGGCAAATTTAACTATTTCCATTTGTTGCAATAAATGGTTAAACAATCTATGACGAGTGT
>NW_022280278.1:44498-45889 GCF_004355925.1 Anarrhichthys ocellatus
ATCTTCCCTCTGATGGTCTCGTTTACTGATGGAGGTCTTCATAGAGGATCAGGACTAGACTGAGACTGGTTCAGGACCAGTTAAAAGTTCACTTTTAAGTGAAAGTAGCATCACTTCTTCCTCCACCTTCTTAAAGAGGACAAATATCACTTCACCTCAAAATGTTTTAATAAATGTAACAACAAACGCCTTAAAGTCTCTCATATATTCATGGATTTAATGCAGCATTAATAGGATTTACATTGGCAGTAATCAGACCATCATTTATCTGAAGGATGTTTGACTGTAGCCTTTAACTTCTGAAGTATCATTAAATAGAAATGAGCTGATGATTATTATTGTCTTGTAAATCAAACAGTTTGCTGAAAGGATAGTTTGAAGAGTAAGGCCATCCTAAAATCCACCTGTTTGGAGTAGATTGTGTTTTCACCACAGAGCTGAAGTTGATCAAATGACACAGTTACACGTTTCAATACATTTGATTTAAATGCTTTTTTTTTTATATATGAAGAGGGCCGTGTTCCAGCTGACCTAATTACATTTCATTTGAATCCACTAGTTTACAGATTGCTGCCAGCGTTAGAAGTTGAATTAGCTGCTAACTCATTTTCACTGCCAGCTGCATGTCAGAGATGGTGGTTGTTTCCACCTTGTGAGTCTGTTGGTGAGTCATCGTGGTAACATGCGTAGCAGGAAACTACCACCGAGGACGTTCACAGGACTTTAACAGCCGTTTATTTGGTTGCCATTGATTTAACAGATAGCTTGGATGTACGGTGGCCAGCAGGGACCAAATTTGAGAAAATACCAAAATAAAAAAAATAGGTATTGTTGTCTCAGGTGTACCTGGGTTTGAATACAGCTCCTGAACCTTGTTATTCTTCATCTTCTCTCCTCCTCTTCATCCTTCATGTCTCTCTCTCTCTCTTCTGTCGGCCATCTTTATAATAACACCTTTAAGCATTCAAACTGTTTCGCTCTCAGAATTCAACAATGACCATTTGTTTCCTGTTGATTTTTGGGCCCTGCTTCCTGTCATCCTTGTTTGCCGATCTGATACCTCTCTCTCCCTGTCTGTCTGTGCACATCTGTCTGTCCATCCATTCCGTCTGTAGGAGCTCGGAGAAAATGAATACGATTCTGGGTTCAGAGTGAGTATGAGAGCCACTTGTTCACAGCACGAACACATCAGTGAATGCACCAACACTGAAGGAGTTTACCATGGAGTTCACTTACTGTCAGTGAGTCAGGAGGGGTCTGTTCACTACCTGTTCAGGTACTCTGTTCACTACCTGTTCAGGTACTCTGTTCACTACCTGTTCAGGTACTCTGTTCACTACCTGTTCAGGTACTCTGTTCACTACCTGCTCAGGTACTCTGTTCACTACCTG
>NW_022280278.1:45899-52048 GCF_004355925.1 Anarrhichthys ocellatus
TGCTCAGGTACTCTGTTCACTACCTGCTCAGGTACTCTGTTCACTACATGCTCAGGTAGTGGAGTGTTTAGCATCTAAAGAAACAGATATTTCACTCATACTTTATAGTTCGTTTAAACTATTTGAGGCAGTTTTCAAACACAAACCTGTATTTTTACTGGTGTGTCACATAATTCACGAGGGTTTGACAGAACAAGTAATTGAAGACAGTGCTCTCCTTTTTAGTGCTGCAGCAAGGATCCTCTTCCTCCTTCTGTCCTTGTCTCCTCTTTCCTTTTATCATTTCTCACATCTGTTTCTTTCCTCCTCTCCACTGTCCCACTTTCTCTCTCTGGGGGGAGTAGAAGGAGGAGAATATATAGGAGGAGACTCTCTGGGAGTCGAGTGTTGAATTGAAGTGACTCTGCCTGCTTTTATTCTCGTTCTTCTTCAGACTGTTGTGATTGATTTGAGGAGACTTCTGACCCTAACGATCTGCATTTGTTCCCTGCGCTGTCCTGACGTATTGTGGCTACACATATCTCACCATGGAGTGTTGCGTAAATGTCACACTCAGGTTTTATTCTGATTAAGACACCTGTGACATGCTGATAATCCTGTTTTATCATCTTTGAGCATGTGTACGGCTCATTCAGAATGAGGTTTTTAATGCAGTTTGTAGCACACTTGTCTCTCTGCTGTTTACGATCAGCTCTGTCTGTGTGGAGAAACACACCTACTGTTACATTATGAAGGACGTGGATACCAACAGTCTGTTGTTTTTTTTTTTTTTATATCTCAACGCCGACCTTTTTCAATAAGTAATTAGTCGTGTAAACAGATTAGTAGGATGATTGTCCTTATTTCAGAATAAAACTGAATATTTCCTGCATAGTGAGTGTTATTATTACCGATAGGAATGATGGTTCCAAAAGCTAAAAAAGGAGTGACATAGAGACACCGTATACGTCTCTGGTAGAGACCTGTCAATCACTGTGTAGCCCCGCCCTAAAGCATACTCTGCTTTATGGTCTGTGTGACTCTAAATGGACCATAATTTACTAAATGAACATCATGCTGTATTGAAGAAGACTTGAAACTAGAGATTGAGACCATAAACTCATGTTTACAATGTTTACTGAGGTAATAAATCAAGAGAGAAGTAGAGTCATTTTCTCATAGACTTCTATACAACCAGAGGAGTTGCCCCCTGGTGGACGCTAGAGAGAATGCAGCTTCAACACATGAAGCTTTGACTTAACTCTAGAGACCTGGAGGTTCTAGTTTGTGCTCATATCAGGATTGAACTTAGTCTGTTTCTTAGTTTAACTGACTGATATGGAGTTTGTATTGTTTTGAGGTAACTCGTTTTTTTAACCTTAACACTGAAAGCAACAACATCCCTCTCTCTAGAGTGACACACTTAGCTCTCTGTATTTATCTCTCCTCCCAGAATGCATCAGACATGCCTGAAACGATCACCGGTCGAGACGCAGCGAGGTTTCCCATCATCGCCAGCTGTACTCTGTTTGGGCTCTACCTCTTCTTCAAGGTAACAGGGTTTCCTCACCCTTACTCCAGGGGCCTCATGCAGAGAGAGTTTGGACGAACGCGTCCACAACAATCAGAGTAACGTGTGACGTGTGTTCTGATGCAGGTATTCTCACAAGAGTACATCAACATGCTGCTGTCGGTCTACTTCTTCGGCCTGGGCGTCCTGGCTCTGTCTCACACCATGAGGTAAAGCAACACACTGATGTAGGAGAAGAGAAATACCAAAAACAAGCAATGTCAATTCATTGTACGGGTGGGTGGTAAAAATCAACACAGCATGGAATCGTGATATTTTGATGTTTTGTATCAATATGTGTTTAAGACAGAGAGAGTCTTGCCACTCACCTGAAGTTGCTGTAAACATTTCAGAGGGAACCAACACACACTGTGGGAGCATTTTAGAAATGTTTCTAGTTTTTTACCATCAGAAAGTGTGAAAAAGGGTTTTGCTGTCGACCTCGATTAACCCTCTGAACACCTAAGCAGTTTAGGGGCGTCTTTCGCTCCTTCATGTTTCTCTCTGTGGTCTTGATGTTCTCTGTAACATAAAGTTCTGCTCCTCTATAGAAACAGAACCACCATGATAGAAGTAGAGAGAACTAGAACATGTCTATAGTGCAGAATAACAGTGTCGTGATATCGTATTGTGACTTATTGCAATATCGTATCGCGACTTAGGTGTCGTGATATCGTGTCGTGATAATATCGTATCGTGACTTAGGTGTCATGATAATATCGTATCGTGACTTAGGTGTCATGATAATATCGTATCGTGACTTAGGTGTCGTGATAATATCGTATCGGCACTTTGGTGTCGTGATAATATCGTATCGCGACTTGGGCGTCGCGATAATATCGTGACTTAGGCGTCGCGATAATATCGTGATAATATCGTATCGTGACACAGGCGTCGCGATATCGTGATAATATCGTATCGTGACACAGGCGTCGCGATAATATCGTGATAATATCGTATCGCGACACAGGTGTCGCGATAATGTCGCGACACAGGTGTCGCGATATTGTCGCGACACAGGCGTCGCGATAATATCGTGATAATATCGTATCGTGACACAGGTGTCGCGATAATATGTCGCGACGCAGGTGTCGCGATAATATGTCGCGACGCAGGTGTCGCGATATGGTGTCGCGACGCAGGTGTCGCGATATGGTGTCGCGACGCAGGTGTCGCGATATGGTGTCGCGACGCAGGTGTCGTGACATAGCTGTCGTGATTAACTCTTTGCTCTTGTTTCTGTCTCTCAGTCCTCTGATGTCCAGAATCTTTCCAGAGTCTTTCTCAAACAAACAGTACCAGCTGCTCTTCACTCAGGGCTCCGAAGAGTCCAGAGAAGGTGAGAGAGCCTGTTTACTGAGGAGACGTTGTGTTTTATCGTCACATCTTCTGCTGCTGATTACATCTGCACTGATCAATCGCCCAACTGACTGTTATGTCATGTAGTCTGTGTGGAAGAAGACGTGAAGCTCCCAATTTGTAACATCTGCAAGTCCAAAATAATCCGTGGAGGAGCCACATTAAAAACATTTGGAACAACTTTGAGATTTGTTTGAGTGAGAGAACGTCTTGTAATGTAATAATCAACGTTTCGTTATGAACTTGCAGATAAATTTTCAATTTTCCCCTGAAAGAAAAGTGACAAAGATTTAGTGTGCTGACCAATAACATCAATCTCTCCGTCTCTCTGCAGAAATAGTGAACTATGAGTTTGACACCAAGAACCTGATTTGTCTGATCATCAGCACCGTGGTGGGAGTCTGGTACCTGGTGAAAAAGGTAACGTCTCACCAGTTCACAGGAGAGTTAAGGGTTGAACATCATCGGCTGTTATTATTATTAACTGTCCTGATGATGTCACAGACAGGCAGAGAGCTGATGTCATATTTGTGTTTTTCTGACCACAAGTACTGTTTCTATGATGTCACAGCACTGGATAGCCAATAACCTGTCTGTGTTCTGTGACATCACAGCACTGGATAGCCAATAACCTGTTTGGTTTGGCGTTTGCCCTGAATGGAGTGGAGCTGCTCCACCTGAACAACGTCAGTACCGGCTGCATCCTGCTGGGGGGGCTGTTTGTCTACGACGTCTTCTGGGTGAGACTATTTATTTTTTTAACACATATTCAGTTAAATAATTACATATTGTAATCTATTTTATTGAGTTGCCTTTTAGTGAATGAGTTAATTTAAGTTCTCCCTGGTAAGCAGTGATGCTGTGTACACTGTATGTGTATGACTTTTATTGTGAAAGGTAAAAACTGAAAGAGTAAAGCAGTATGTGCTGTCGTTGTGAATAATAAGCCTATTTTCCATAAATAAATACATTTTACAAAAGTCTGTGTTGCTGCACATCAGATATATTATTTCCATGCCACAGCTCATGGATTTGCTATTTTTTCTATCAGTGCAATGCATGATGGGACATATTGCTCTGTTGGTGACCACTGGTAGTACTCTACTTTTCACAATGCATTGTGGGATACTTTGACATCACAGGCTATAACAATTCTCGTTCGGACAGCATTACAAAATCATATCGTGAACAGAGAGAGATTTAATGTGTCATTATTTTGAAGTTCAGTTCTAAATAACTAGTTTGGTTTAAAGTGACCGTGAGTTTAAGAATCACTGAGATCCTTGGCTCTGATTGGCTGAAAGCAGAATGAAGGATTTCCAGGGTTCGTATGGTCATGTAAAACCTGGAAAAGTCATGGAATTTTAAAATGGTTATTGGAAAAAAATAAAATCCCAAAAGTTTTGGAAAGTCATGGAAATGTGTTATATTCATATTTTAATGTCGTTCATTTACGGTGAGTTGTCAACCAGCGTTTCTCAGATTGGAGTGAGACGAGGAGAAAATGTGATGTTGTGATCTTCACAATAGAACATCTTTGATGTGTCGAGTCTTGGCTAATCAGCGTTCAGATGTCTACAGCGTCTTCATTTCGCTCCGTTAAAGTTTAAGTTACGTTATGTTCCGTTACAGTTCAGACTTGCTGGGTTAAGTTAACGTCCACTGCATGCGGAACTTTGTCGACTGTTAACGTTCGTCATTATCGCGAGTTAGAAAGAAAAAAACGTAACGTGATGAAACATGAAGTCCCCCCCGTGTTCCAGTTCAGTTCACGCGGTCACTCATTAACGTTAAACCCCGAACACCGGCGCATCTGGTTGCAGGTTGTTTTGTTTAACTCAAAGTAGAAAGAGGATGATTTCATGGTCAGAATAACTTTCATGACCACGAAACATGAGGCCCAGATACTGATGAGATGATGAGGTCAGAGAGCTTCAGGGAGAGGAGGCTGTTTGTGTAGCGCAGCTTGATGCAGGGCTGAGCTGTGAGTGGAGCTGGGCCTGGATAAAGGTGGAGCTGGGCCTGGATAAAGGTGGAGCTGGGCCTGGATAAAGGTGGAGCTGGGCCTGGATAAAGGTGGAGGTCTAAACAGACGTGAATACAGCTTCCTGCTGTCACAGTATTGTAAATACATTGATAATAAGGCAGGGTATGCTAAATGTGGCCTCTGCTCCAAGGAGATAAAGTACAGCAACAAGGGCTCACATGTCCTCTCATCACACTGACAGACATGTTCACTGTAATGACCACAGCCAGTGTACCAACAGTCCCAACAGTCCCACGTTGCTCTCAAGAACCCTGAAGTACTGAGAGGGTTAAGGTGCCTGTACCTTCATTTCAGCAGGTTGCTAATGCAGAGGTGTGTATAGATCACAGCTATTATTTTACTCTTGATAAACTACCATAGCCAGAGTAGATTATCATTTTCATTTAAATAATTGAACTGGATTGAATGCATATTTATTGCAAATAGAAGATAGGCCACAATTCCAACAGCTGTACAGTGGAAGTTAATATTAAGCCGTACAGTAACGGTTCAATGAAAACGTTGCACGACAAAAGGGAAAGCAATATGTGCACTAGCTGGATGCTACTACCTACTAAAGCTCTTATTGATGTCAGTGTCAACCAGAGTATATTTATAAATGTTTATTCTTTTAATCAAACGATTGTCTCTCATTCGTTTGTGTCATTTAAGGTATACTGGATGCTTTGGAATTCTCATTGTTAGTTTAAATACTACATTTTCTCACTTTTTCATGTATACACTGAGATTTCACAAAATGTTTGGTCATGGAAATTTGGTGAAAAGTCATGGAAATCCATTGGTCAAAATGTGTATGAACCCTGGATTTCCACTTTAGCTTCATTCTGCAAAAATAACTAAATGTATGTGTAGAATGAAGATGAGATGATTTATGGAAATACAAACAGGGCTGAAATGTAAACAAAACTAACGTCAGGAAAGAGATGAGAGCAGAGAAAGTAATAACTAGAAAATTCCGAAAGAAATTTTGATAGTGTGGCTTCTACTGTCCGAAGACATCGCAATATATATATATACACACGCCAGTGTTACCAGTAGTGTCATTCAGGTTCAATTGAGATAGCGCTACTCTCTTTTCTGCATTTTAGATTCATACTCTTGGATTCAATCTTGTATTTGTGGGGCTTTTATTTTGAAAGGGTGGGACTGGGTGGGTGAGAGAGGGGGAGGGGAGACAGAATCATAATGTTTGAC
>NW_022280278.1:52058-64124 GCF_004355925.1 Anarrhichthys ocellatus
ATTCCACAGACACTTTACTGCGACCAGCACAACATTTCCAAGCTTTTCGGCCAAAATGGTGTATAAAGAGTGTTTGGAAAAATCACAGAATATTTTCCTGCTCCGCTCCACTCTGACAGTTATGCTCTCACTCTAGCTCTTAACGAGCCGTGCAATACACACCCGTTATAAAATCTGAAACTGACCCAAAATGTTCCTGAAACTTTAATCTGTGACTTCATGAAAACTGCTAGCTATCAAAATGTCCCTTTGGCTCAATAAAGTGCAGTGTTTTGTCTACGTTTTAAACTTTGAATCATGTTTCTACGTTAATGCACGGCCAGTCAATATGGGCCCAAAGTTAAGTGTTTTTTTTAGCTCTCTTCACGATGAAACCCCATTCAAGTGAATGGAGAAATTTTGCTCAGTTTCTGGGAATTTTCGGGGATACCGCTTTGGCGAATCTCTCCGAAAAATAGATGGCACACTATTCCCGATCAGGCCGCACGTTTTGATGTATTTTTCACGCTGCTGTTGGCAACGCTGTGTGAGGAGAAGCGCGCCAAACTTTTGGATAAAGATTATTATTAATCCTGATGCATTATATACAGTGTGCTTTGGCACAGGCAGTTTTACTGCCTTTGTGCTACAAAGCCACACTGAATCATTAATACTTCAAGTGAGTGAGTCAGCATTTTCTCAAATGTCTAAAAATGTAAACATAATGTAAATATTAAAAATCCATTTGAAGTACTGAATAGAATTGATAAGTTATTCCCGATGTTGTGATGTGTGGTGACCCACGTTTAATGGTCCACGTCTGTGTCAACGTCTCACAGCTGATTGGTCGGTTTAGTGATCACATGGTTTGATCCTTTCTGCTCTGTGATTGGACGGCAGAATAAACATCTGAGAACAGAAACTGGACCGACCGCTTCTGTCATTTCAGTGAAATGTGATTATAAAACTGGAAGAGGAACGTTTCGGACGACATCAATTATCAAAAATACAGAACACAAGAAAATAAAGAGAGAAAATAAAAGATGGCGGCAAGAAATGTTTTCGTCTCCTTCGTCAGACTAAAATCCTCACGAACCAAAAACCCAAAACTGATTTACAGAAACAATCCATCTGTTCATCTGTCAAAAATGTGAGTTTTTGGGATTATGAGAAGTGGAAACGTTGCATCACATTTCTGTGAGCTTGTAATGTTCAGACTGTCAGACTCGTCTCTTCATCATCATCATCCTCTTTTCTCCATCCTCTCCTCCTCGGCTCTCTTCCTCCTTTTTCTTGCCATAATCTCTCCTCCTCAGCTCCGTCACCACCTGCTCTCTTCTGTCTCTGTCCGTCTCATTCGCTCCTCTCTTGTCTTTTGTCCTCTGTCCTCGCCTCTGTCCTCTCATCCTCGCCTTTGTCCTCTTGTCCTCTTCGCTCCTCATCTGTCCTCTCATCCTCTCCTTTGTCATGTCCTCTCCTTTGTCCTGATGTACTCTCATTTGTCCTCTTCTCTCGTCCTCTTCTCTTGTTCTCTGTCCTCTTCTTTGTCCCCTGTCCTCTCCTCTGTCCTCTCCTTTGTCCCCTGTCCTCTCCTCTGTCCTCTCCTTTGTCCTCTCTTCCTCTCTGTCTTCTCGTCCTCTGTCTTCTCGTCCTCTGTCTTCTTGTCCTCTGTCCTCTCGTCCGCTTCTCTGTCCTCTCCTTTGTCCTGTCCTCTCCTCTGTCTCGTCCTTTGTCCTCTCGTCCTCTCCTCTGTCGTCTCGTCATCTGTCTTCTCGTTTGTCCTCTCCTCTGTCCCCTCCTCTGTCCTCTCCTCTGTCCTCTTATCTCTCATATTTTAGCATGAGATGTCTTTAGCAGCTCTAAACTTTAAGATTCAAACTTAAACATTCTCTCTCTCTTTCTCTCTCTTTCTCCCCCCCTCCTTTTTTTCTTTCATTTTCATCACCTTTCTTCTTCTTCTGTTCTCTGTCGTGCCCCCCCCCCCCCCGGTCAGCTATGAGTCATCAGAGGAGCTCCTCCCCGTCTCTCCTCGGCTCACTTCCTTCCCAACCGTCAGCGGCTCGCCCGCCAGCCTGGCTAGCTCCATGGACGCCTTCTCCATGGCAACAAGCTCCTCCCCCCGTCACAGACGTTTATGGCCCACCCCCACGGAGAGGCCCCCCCCCCCCCCCCCCCCCCCCCCCCCCACACACACACACACACACACACACACACACACACACACACCCTCCTGTCTCCCCTGGCCAGGTAATCAGCCTGATGAAAATCATCTCAATACATTCATTAGAAATAATTACAATGTATTTCATTTTCATTCTGCAAAAGTGACATTTTAAATGTATATATATATCTATATATTATGATTATATATTTATATTAAATAAAATAATAATTAAAATATTTAATTTTAGATTTCTAGTTTTGTAAATAAAGAACATTTTTAAACTACGGAGAGAATTCTCATGGATCAGATAAGATTCATTTAAATGTTTCACAATAAAAGCTTCCTTGTTCTGAGATGAATCCACTGGAGCGCCGCAGGGCTTTTATTTTTAAACAGTGTTGAGTTTGTGTTCACGGCTAAATGCCGGAATCAAAAATTTGAGCTTCAACACTAAAATATGAATTATTAATAAATGCGTTTCTAATATATAAATAAAGCAGATTTTATAGTTTGTATTATTTTATGGTTTGTTTTAATGAATGAAAATAATGAAGAAGTGAATAAAGTTCTGCTGATTGATAATGAAGACACCTGTTCTGATGATGATTTTGTTTCTTCCTCTTCTTTCTCTTCCTCCTCTCAGGTATGAGGAGACTCCTTCTGAAGACACAGACTCGGAGGTTAAAGAGGACTCGGAGACAGAGAAGAAGGACCAATAGCCCCACCGCCCCCCCCCCCCCCCAACACTTCTCATCCAGCCTGCTGCCACCAAGTCGTCTCCCTGAAGCCCCTCCCACCAGTGAGGGGGGCGTAGCTAACGTTGTTTGTCTCTGAAGGAAGGTCCTGATCAGGTTGTTTTTGGTGACAACAGAGCGGATGATTCTTCTCTCACCTGCTCTCACAGGAACCTTCATCCCACCGAGTGTTGTCTTGGTTCTACGTTTCATGAAGTTTAACTAAATGTGTTTAATCTGAATGAGCACCTGGAAGCATCATGAACCTCATCCTCGTGTGTTTGCAGCTCGTCGGCTCCGATGGACCAGAAACCGTTAGTGTGTTCAGACCAAACTCAGAGACGAGTTTTACACTTGCGTTCTTCAAATCCCACTTTTCTGTGGCGCTAATGTTCGTGGCGGCTGTCGTTGAGTTCAATCAACAGTTTCCAAATTGACCGTATGGTCCGATGGCTGCTTCTTCTTCTTCTTGTGTAGATCCAAAGCTCCATGTGTTAAAGCTGCATTCTCTCTACTGTCCATCAGGGGGCGACTCTTTAAGGGAAACGCAGGTGTGCTAGTTTGTTAGCTTTGCGTTTGGTCTGAACGCACTGTTTCAGGCTTGCACTGTTTGAAGGAGCGTGTTGGTTTAAACAATTAGAAAAGACCTCCGAGTGAAACACGCTTTGTGTTTTAAAGCCTCCAAACGAGCCACGTCGTCCTTCCTATAAATCCTGTCCAGTGAATCTGAGCTTGTACCGCACGCTTTCCTTACTTCCTGCTTTTATTTTGACGCTGCTCATTCTGCCTTCTGCTTTCTCACGTCAGTGTTTTCAGTCTTGTTTTACGTTGTTTTACGTTGTTTCTTGTTGAAGGCCAGAACTTTGAGAGGACGGATCCCTGATGGACTGGTTGTATAACGTTCTGGCCTGTGAGGAGTAAAGGGAGGAGGAGGCAGGACTGAACCTCCTGCACTGATCATCTTCCAGTCCTCATTCTCAGATCTTATTGGTGGAGAGGCTGCGAGGGGGCGGGGCCCCGTGGCCCCTCTCATCCAATAGGCTGTGAGAATGAGGGAGCTTTGTTTTTTTTCTTCCAAAAAGCATTCCCAGTTTTGATTTAATTGTAATTTTTTTTATTATTATTAGCTTAGAAAGCCATGAAATCAGAGGTGGATTTGATAAATTACCTAAAACCCTTTTTGTCATGAAAAACATTTCTGGACTGAAACAAATGTGAAGCTCAATAAATTCACCTGAAGCTGATTTCTGTCACTTGGACTTATCCTCCTGCACACCTGTAGGCGACGCATCAACGATCCAAGTCAGAATACGTAACACAAATGTCAACAGTTATAGCTAGAAGTCATTTATCTGATGTTCATGGACTACTTCAGCAGTTTCACAGCACTTCTGTAACATGTGACTCAAACGAGGCGTAAAATACAACATAATCAAAAATGAAGCAGCTGAAGACGAGATGTCCCGCATACAGCTCAAGTTACAAAAGCTTCTGGAAAATAAATTTCCCATAATGCACAGTAGACACAAAGGGTTTTAGTTTCAGAATTTCAAAATAAAAGTTCAAATTTAGATTGCAAAAGTTGTAAATTTGAGAGAAAAGTCTTCTTGGATTTTAAATATAAAATGTAACTCTCTTCAAAGTAAAGACTATCACATTTTAGATAACTTTATATTCGTTTGACTGGTTTTTTTAATGGCATTTGAGGAAGTAATTTTAATTTAAAGTCTCTTTAGGACACCGTGCATTATTCACAAAGGTTTGGTGTGTTTTCATAAAATCTCTTTAACTTCTGGGATGCTGAGGAAGAGAAAACCCTCCGACTGGTCGTGTTCAGCCTCTCGTTCTCGTTGTTCTTGATGTTGCTTTGTTAAGAGATGCACCGTTTTGTATTTTGATGTAAAACATAAGCAGAAATAGAAGTTTCACGCTCATATTCAGCTCAGTGACGGTCAGTAGCCCCTCATCGTTTTAAATATACCTGAAACGTTTTTCTTTGTCTTTCTCTCTCTGGTTGACTTTGTGCAGGTCGTTGTTACGGCTCCGGCTATCTATTTTATTTGCAATAAACCTTTTTGGTGTTTTGATCACCGTATCGAGAAGCATAACTCTGAGTGAGTCTGGTTCTTTGATGCTTGAATCCAGTGTTTCCATCACCAGCAGAACTCAAATGTTTTAAATAGCTCTTCTTAATCTTCTTACTTTGAGACTGTTTCGATGTTTTTCTTCAGTATAACCGAGATTTAAAGTAAAGTGTTTAGAGAACAACAGGGGAGCTAGAACAGATCCCTGAGGAACTCCACGATTAACATGTATGACACATCATACAATAGCTATAATAGTTTTAATATATGCAACTGAATATCTAATTATGGTATTTAACCTCTATACTGAATAAATTCAAATACGCTGTGGTCGATATGATATGGTTTTCTTAAGATAAAAAAAGAAAGTGTCCAATATTTAGAAAAGAACATTCTTGATACATCTTTGAAATATATTTTATTTTATCTAACAGCTCAAAATTCTAATTTAAATTGAAGACGAATGCAAAATAGGAAGTTAGTACAAAGTTTACATTCAAACACTTTCACATTCCTCACTATACCTTCTGCAAAACAAACACGTTCAAGTCTCTGGACTCGGACATATGTAGTGTAAAATATGTAGTTTAAGGAAAATGCAATGGCTCAATCAGCCAAGTGTGATGGTGTAATGCATGATGCATTGCTTACTTATTTATTCATTATTTGTTTATTTAGATGTAAGTGTGTTGACCTTTTGACATTAGGCTTTTGTTCTGAAAACAGATTAAAAGTATAACATAATTCCAGCTTGCATTATCCTTTTTTTCAACAATTAGTTTATTTACTTCATTATTTTGTAGTTTTAGGGGTAAAAGTAATTTTTCTGACATATTTCTGCGCTCAAGATAAGACAAACTTATTCTGAAGTAATGTTTTGCTAATTTAGTCATTTGTTTATTTAGATGCAAAATTACGCGTTGACCTTTTGACATTTGTTTTTTGTTTAAAAAAACGGAACTATTTATTTATTTTTGCTGCGGAAATGGTCTTCCATAGTGAAGACATTTATTCGGAAAATTAAAAACACGACTACCCGGATGTGGTCTCTCGTACTTCCGGCTGCCGGTGGAGGCGGAACTAAAGTGGAGAGAGACTCTTGTGTCCACAGCGGTTACTAGCTGGCTGCTAGCGCTGTTAGCTTCTTCCTGCCTGTGTATGTGTCTTTAGCTCTTTTAGTTCAAAATGGGAGAAGCAGACGTGACGCTGAATCAACCCGACGAGAAGCCTCCGGACTCCGGCCTGGGTCCCGGAGAGGACTCGGTGGTCTGGAGCCACGAGGTGGAGGTCTGTCTGTTTCACGCGATGATCGGACACAAACCCGTCGGTAAGAAAGGAAGCTAACGTTCGTTAGCCTGTTAGCTTCAAGGAGCCGTTAATAACGGCCGTTTTGACCCACAGTTAAGTTTCTCAAACTGAGGGTCGCGGACTCTTCTTTAACTCTTAAAGGGGGTCCAGAAAAATATATATTTTAGTATTTGTGGTAGTTGTAGATGTTTAATGTGACGTCATTTAGTTTGAACTGATTACAAACCACAACAACAGATCGTATTCGTATACATTAAGATTATAGCTAACGTTACTTATACAACCGAAGATATCCAAAAGTACTGTGATCCTTTACTCAAGTAAAAGTACAAATACCTCCATTACTATAAAAGTCCTGCTTTTCAAAATGTGTTCTTGAGTAAAAGTTTAGAAGTATTTACTGAAAGTATTAAAGTAAAAGTACTCATAGTGCAGAGTGGGTCCTTTCAAAGTGTTGCATTATTAATATATTCTATTTTTGTCACTAACAAACACATTTAGTGCAGAATAACAGCTATTATAAAAAATACACACGTTGAATTTCTTTGATAATTTATTTTACAAGAAAACAACACTGGAATCTAAATATCCCACATGTTTCAAGTGGAGACTATCTATCTATAGTCAGAGTGTCTCCTCCTTGTTGTCACATGACTGTTGGTCTCAGATGAATCGGTCTTCATAGTTTCACAACTTAGTGTTTCTACACAATCTGGTTAAAGTGAACTCTTTATTAGAGGAGACATTTATAATGAGAACACGAGGAATAAAATGTAGAACCCAGAACCCGCCGGTGGAATAAAAAAAGCATGTTTTCTGTAACCTCCTGCACCCCGCGAGGACGCCGGAGTCCTCGATCCCCTCCCCTTCTGTTCGTACGGCTTGCTTCCGCAAAATACGTCACAAAACATGGCCGTGTTTGGTATCCCAGCATGCCCCAAATCCTCATCTTTGCAAAGAAAACATCTATTTTCTTTCATTTCTTATGGATTTTGTCACAAACGGAGCCCAAACACACACTGTCTAAAGTCACCATAACCGCTGCAAGTCGGATCTTGCAGCATTTCGACGGAAAAAGACACATTACAGACCCGACAATGTGCTAGCGGATCTTACCATGGAACTAGTGGCTTCAGAAAACGCTCGTACTTAAAGTACAAACCTTGACTGTTTCTTACGTAAGCCGTAAACCAACGTATAACCTTTACGTAAATGAGCTACCGGCATACTCGATCGTGCGCTCGGTCGCAGCCATTACGCACAGCAAGTCCGCTACTCACACACCACGTCTTCGACCCTATATATTTAGTTTTTGCAATTTGCAAAGGCTAAAAATAAAATAATATAATATCAAAATATAAAGGGAGAAACACCTTTAGTGTGTCCGAATATCATTTGGTTACCATGTGTCCATGGTTTCTTCATGGAAGAAACACTGTAGAATGGTCATCCTTTGTCCAATCTTATTCAAATTTGAGGCAGTTGTTCACTGATAGTGTAGTTACAGCCCTATACTGTCCTTTACCTGTACAGATACAGCCACAGGCAGTTATTTATACTGAAAGACACTTTTTATTTTCGGCGGACAAAAATCTTCAATTTTTACTGACTCCAAAGGCCTACAAAGGCCTGATCTGTATGACCTACAGGTTTTCTGACACTTCCACAAGGAACCTTTGGGGGTTTTCTTTCTAGAAAGACCTCATTGCTGCATATAGTCAGTGGTTCAGAAGCTACAGCCATTTTAATTTGGGTGTGTCATTTTAGGCGGTTTTGCTCCAGAATAGGGTGGAGTTGGAAAAGGTTTAAACAATCGTCAAAACTACACCGTTCATCAGTCAGAAGCTGTAAAATACGTCATTATTGTCAGATTTGCATCTTTCCGACTGTCATTGAACACATGTTCCATCAGAAACGTTTATCACACTGTGTGTAGTCTGGACCCAGTGAGTGTAACTGCCTCTCTCTCTCCCTCTCCCCGTCTCCCCCCTCTCTCCCTCTCTCTCTCCCCCCTCTCTCTCTCTCTCTCTCTCTCCAGGAGTGAACCGTCACTTCCACATGATCTGCATCAGAGACAAGTTCAGTCAGAACATCGGCCGGCAGGTTTCGTCCTCCGTCATCTGGGATCATCTGGGGACCATGTACGACATGCAGGCCCTGGTGAGGACACACACACACACACATATATGTCTGAGCATCAGCTGACCGAGCTCATCATCTCTGTGTGTGTGTGTGTGTGTGTGTGTGTGTGTGAGTGTGAGATGCAGCACGAGTCAGAGATCCTGCCGTTTCCAAACACAGAGAAGAGCTTCTCTTTGCCTGATGACATCATCCAGGAGGTGAAAGAAGGTGAGAGGTGTGAAGTGAACTGTGAGGAGACAAACTAGGAGACAACCTCCAGTGAAATCAAAGCTTCATGTGTTAAAGCTGCATTCTCTCTAGTGTCCACCAGGGGGCGACTCCTCTGGTTGTATAGAAGTCTATGAGAAAATGACTCTACTTCTCTAAAAACCATTTCTCTGTTTGTTCAGGGAAGCTGGGCTCAGAGGAGGAGACCAAAGAAGAGTTCAGGATGGAGAGAGAACCTCCAGCTACACATGAAGAAGGTGCAACTAGTATTTACTTGTTTCCTCATGAGTTTGTTTGTTTCAGGTCATACTGTTTCTTATCATGTAACTTCCTGTCAAACATCACAGAACACAACAAGAGGTTTGGTTGGAGACATGAAAATGTTTTATACGTTTTAATACTTAAAATGTTTGGTGTTGATGCCACTTCCTGTCTGTCCCTCTCGTCTCCAGGCAGCAACTCGTCGGTGAAGATGTCGGAGCGAACGAGCAGCAGTCGGGACAAGGAGAGAGAGCGGGACAAGGAGAAAGGAGGGAGTGAAGGAGGAACTGCAGGAGGAGGAGGAGGAGGAGGAGCAGGTGGAGGAGGTGGTAAGGAGGCCGAGAAGAGGAAGAGGAGTCGAGCAGCCGAGAAGCTGCTGTCGTCCTCCAACCCGGCGAGTCCGGGGGGAGCCAAGAGGAGACGCACCTGAGAGGTGGACAGACAGAGAGAGACAGACGGAGAGAGAGACAGAGACAGAGAGAGAGAGAGACTGCTGCAGTGAGAGTGACAGAAAAATATGAAGAAGAAGAAGAATTTGCTGTCACTGGAGTCAAACCTGCGAGCTGCGTGTCACGTGACCGCCTGATGGCCGCGCTGCGAAACAGGCCGGAGGAACAGGAGGATGAAGAGGAGGAGGAGGTGGTGGATGAGCTTGCAGCGTCTTTTCATTGTGTTATTTTAGTTTGACTCTGTGAGACTCAGATCTCTCGTGTTCTGTACGTGTCTCTAACAAAGAGGATCAGAACCACAGAGATCCTCTTTATTTATTATTCTTTTTATTCCACTCATTCTTCTTCTTCTACCCAAGTCAAAACCAGGCGCCTACATTACCCACAATGCAACTCGACCACCGACAATTCACGCAGAGGTTTTGTGTTCTTAGAGATGCGACGGATCATAAATCTCACCACAAAATACAAAAAGGAGTAAATATAACTTCTAGATCCCTGATTTTTTTCCCACTGATACTAGTTATTGAATATTAATGATCCATATTGACAGATACAGATCCCTTTGATGTTTATTAGAGCAGCTGGTCTACTAGGATCCAGCCTGTTTATCTTCTTGCCATCGTCCCAAAAATCATTTCAACGCTCTGACGTCTGTAAACCATCAAAAATACTAAATGTTATACTTTACTTTGTTACTTGTTTACTTTCATAGTTTTTTTCTTCATAAAAACACAATTCAAATGATTAGGAAATAAAAGATTGTATTTATATTGATAAATAAATCTCATTATTATCTTTACTGATGTATAATAATGTTCTTAGAGCTCGTGTTAGGAAGTTAAACATCATAATTCATCTCTAATATCTATTTTATATTCATAAACATCTCATTCAAACTACTGGATTTATTCAAGTTTATCACCAAAACTACATTTTACAGATGACATGTGAACACATCATGATAACGTTATAATGTACCTTCAGCCAGTACTCATGTTCACTGAGCAGAGCCTGAAGGCATCATAACGTAACTGAAGTGAACCTCCGTTGATTAGCCGTTAGCGGTGCTGCTAACGTTACTAGCTCTCCTCCTGTTGGTTATCCGTTAGCGGTGCTGCTAACGTTACTAGCTCTCCTCCTGTTGGTTAGCCGTTAGCGGTGCTGCTAACGTTACTAGCTCTCCTCCTGTTGGTTAGCCGTTAGCGGTGCTGCTAACGTTACTAGCTCTCCTCCTGTTGGTTTAAACACTGATTGGTTGTTTACAATGAAACATGATCAGAGACTAGAAACACATGTTCTACTGAGTCAGTGAAACTTTATTTACACTGTGACGGTTAACGTTGCGTCGGTCCGTTACACCTCTGCTAGTTAGCGGTTAGTGTAGCCTGGAGATGAGCAGCAGGTCTCACTTCTCTTTAACTCGTCTGGATTTCTTTACTTTTCCTGTAAACTTGTCGTGTTTAACCGACTGCTGAATCAAGCACCCGTCTCCGATGTGATCGGCCGATTGGATGCTCGTTGTTGGAGGTTATCACCTTTATTCCGACGCTTCTGACGGGTTTAAACTCCGCCCACCAGGTCGTGAAAGTGAAACTTGGGGTTTGTGAGTTGAAACAAAAAGATCCATGTTTGGGTTTTTTGGTAACTTTAGCACTAAGTACGTAAGTAACAAAACAAAAAAAAAGTACAGGAGACACCAACAGTGGTCTCCAGGGTGAAAGTCCCGCCTCAATTCCATCCAAACTACCACGACCACTAGAGGGCGACGTCATCGTCTGTAACCGTCTCTGTGAGGGAAGCGGGCGACTCGAGTGACATCACTCGAGGACGTTTATCAAACCCCCGCTGAGCTGGTCTACATCCTGGTACTTTGGTCTCTGTGGCTGCGTGCAGACGAGTTGACTCCTCCCACCTGAGCTGTAGAAGAAATCATGAAACTCGATGTTTTATTGATGGCTGACATTTGATCTTTGTGTTGAAGGTCCTTCTGCTTTTATTATTGTTTTATTCGACAGGTTTTAAAGAGACTGTTTGAGATTTTTGTCTTTTTATTGTTCGACTGTTCAACTTAAGGCAATAAGTCGCATTGTTTTATTTCTCCTAAATGGATTTTGTACGTTTTTTTGAGTATTTTTGTGTTTCTTTTCTCCTTATTTCGTGCAGTCTGATGCCGACAGTCACATGACTGCGGAGTCTCAAACAGGAAGTGATCGGTTTCATCTTCAGACCGCCAAAATATAACGTTTCTTTTTGGTTTTTCATTGTTAATTTATTGATGTTTGAGGCTGTTTGTGTCATTAAAGATGAACTCGGATCAGTTTCGTCTCCTCTCGTTCCTCAACGGACAAAACCTGGAAAGTAACTAAGTACATTTACTCCAGTACAGTTTTGATGTACTTGTACTTTGCTTCAATTTCTGTGCTACTTTATACTTATATAAGTACTTCACTACAGCATTAGTGACTTTACAGACAAAGAGTTATTTTAGAATGCAAAGCAAAGGGTTGTTAATTAACTTAAATATTTCATAGATATTATTTATATTTTTTGTGCTCCATGTTGAGTTTGATTTTTTTTGTATTCTAAATTATGTTAGTTACATTTTTATTATGTGTGTGTATATATATATGTATATGTGTGTGTGTATATATATATGTATATGTGTGTGTGTATATATATATGTATATGTATATGTGTATATGTATATGTATATGTGTATATATATATGTATATGT
>NW_022280278.1:104124-104189 GCF_004355925.1 Anarrhichthys ocellatus
ACACACACACACACACACACACACACACACAATCAATCACAGGCACACACACACACACACACACA
>NW_022280278.1:104199-105790 GCF_004355925.1 Anarrhichthys ocellatus
CACACACACGCACACGCACACACGCACGCACGCACACACACGCACGCACACACACACACACACACACACAGAGTTAATGAGTGGAGTTTAAGTGCAGAGTTTGGATCCTCTAACGATTCATCAAAACCTCTGAGGAGGAGAACTCTGTTCCTTCCTCCTCCAAACATTCCTCCTCCTGTCTCCTCTCATCCTCTAACTTTTTTAATTCTCTCCATCCCCCCTCTTCCTCTTCTATCACTTCTCTCTCTCTCTCTCTATCATCAATTAGTTCAATTAGCAATCAACTATTATTAACTTTATATCTTCATTATTATCTGTTATCGCCAGGATTCCTCCTCCTCCTCCTCAGGAGGCATCCCTCACCCTGCAGCTGTGTTCTCTTCATCACCTCCGATGTGTTGTCACAACGACATTGTTGAGTGACAGGTCTGTATCTGCAGCTGATGGACACACCGACTGCTATCACGACTCCAAACACACACACACACACACACACACACACACACACACACACACACACGCACACACACACACACACTTCTATTCTCGTCGTGTCCTTGAGTTGTCGTATGGATTCTCTCAACTCTTGAACGTCACGATGAAACAAAACTGAAGTGATCGTCTCTTTAAAAAAAAGGACGGACAAAAATATTCAAAGATCGGTTCTGTTGTATTTCAGAGGTCCATTTACCAACAACCTAAACTAAACTAATGTACAGAGAAGGAGCTTCGCCGCTTACAAGAGCAGAGACCTGCTGAAGGCCTGTTTCCGAGGGACCCGCTAGCTGCTAGCCCGCTACCAGGCCTGCTAACGCGGTGAACTAACCCTCCCCTTAGAAATGAGTCGGCCCCCCTGGTCCACAAACTCTAAGTCAGGACTGCTTTTAGATGATTAATACTTCACTCCTGGACCTGGCTAGTTCGTAACACAAGGTAGGGCTAACCAGGGTCCGTTGGGACGGTCCATTACTCAGACTACTTGGACAGTAATGGACAATTTAATCCCTGAACAGAAACACTTTTCTGCTGATAAAATAGAACTTCAGAGCTATCACAAATGTGAAATTGAATTAAATGTCGTAGTCCTGCCTCCCGGGACGGTTGGGACATCTTGTTCTGAGCGAAAAACTAACTTCACTTGAAGAGAAATTTCGGTATGAAACGCCTTATATTTTTATTATGACTGATTTCTTTGTAAAATTGTTATGTTTTCATAAATTACTAGGAAATGGAATTTGGTAAAAAGAGGGTAAGAGTACTAGTATTGATAAGTCATCTACCGAAGCTATGATCACACATTAAGACAGAAGAAGAGAGAGAAGCAATGAGCAGATCAGTGGTGATCTTCAGTAAAGATCCAGATAGAACTGGTTGATAGTGAGGTCTGGATTATTTCACTCACACACAATGTTAAGGTTACTTGATCGTTTCCTACGGAGAAGTGTCTTGGATTTATGGAAATCGGTGCAAAACCAAACATCACAACGAACTAGAAAGGCACTCGTCCAAAAGCCCAATGTTGTCTCCATGTTAACCAAAGCCAGAAATCATGTTAGAATCCTGTGAGCTGGATCCAAACTATGTGTTCAAC
>NW_022280278.1:105800-106074 GCF_004355925.1 Anarrhichthys ocellatus
CTACTGTAACGTTAGCTATGGCCCACAAGAGGCTCTATTTTGCATTATAAATAGGAAAAGCATACGATGTTTTTTCTTATATCTATTTTAACTACTAACTAACGAACGAACTAACTAACTAACTAATGTTGATTAACTCATATAGAGATAGAATGCTTTGTTTCTTCGAACAACGTTGTTCTCATTATAGTGTCAAGTGTCAGATTGGATTTACGAACATACCCAAGGTAGCCCCGCCCTAAAGCATCCCCTGCTTTATGGTCTGTTTGACTCT
>NW_022280279.1:0-4697 GCF_004355925.1 Anarrhichthys ocellatus
TGCGCTCATGGAGGACAGTGGTTCTCAGCTGGTCTGGCTGTGGGATCCACCATCATTCCTTAATGACAAGTCACGGCCCAAAGAGATCGTCTTATGATTTTACTTTCACAACCTGAACATTGAACGTACTGCTCTGCAATGTCTTTCCTCGTCTCAGCCCCCTGTGTCATGGTGTGTGGTACATCTCACTCAGTCAGAATGCCCATATTTGATTGGCTGAGCTGCATCACGTGATGTGATTCACTACCCGACTAAGCCTCTGCTGTTAAGTTTCGTTTCACGATAGTCACGTGCTCGCCCACTGACCAATCACAGCGCACTCTGCACCTCGCAGCAGAACTACACATGGACACTGAGCTGCACGTAATGCTGACGTCATTATAGGCCAGCTAGCAGGCTCTGACACGTCAAAGAATACGCCCAACATGTCAAACTAAAGATCTGATTGGTTGAACACTATGACAATCAACAATATCGTCCCCATTCACTTAAACTGCTCATGGATGCACTTGTGAGTCTGCAGGCCTCGGGCCTCTGTTCTTACCTAGAGACACAGAGGTGAGATCTGATTGGATAAAAGCTCTACTTAAAACAAGCTGCACTGGAAGCAGAGCAACTGAGGAAGACAGTAGCTGTGCAATGAGAAAATAAGATAATGGGAAAAATATTTTTATAAATTATAATCCATGTAGTGTATTTAAGAAAAATTATTAAATTATAAAATAGATATAGCTTTGTGATTCTGTTTAGGCCAGCAGAGAAGGCCTTGCAGGCCCACCACTGGGTTTCACTGAATACTGGAGGACCGACTGATTCTGATTGTAACTCGAATACAGAACAATGTGAGTGAAACAATATTAATGTTTAGTTTTCAAACTGAAAGAAAATCTGTGTTTCCAGAGGCTGAACCACGATGGTGAGCCTGAATATTACATGAAGTGTTTTCCTCACTCTCTCACTCACTTCTTCCTTCACTCCTTCACTCACTCACTCCTTCACTCACTCACTCATTCACTTCTTCCTTCATTCCTCCACTCACTCACTCCTTCACTCACTCACTCCTTCACTCTTTCCTTCACTCCTCCACTCCCTCACTCTTTCACTCACTCCTTCCTTCACTCTCAACATAACTGCTTTGATGTCTTCCAGTCAGGCCTTCGACAGCACCACAGTACTGAAACTGCTCTTGTTCAGGTTTTCAACGACATCCACTTAAACATAGAAATGGCAGAAGTTCAGTCTTAGTATTACTGGATCTCAGTGCTGCATTCGACACGGTCGACCATGACACACTACTAGACTAAAGACTAAACATCTGGGTGGGACTTTCTGGCACAGCACTCAACTGGTTTGAATCCTACTTGAAGGACCAAGAATACTTTGTGTCTGTAGCTAATTACACATCAGAGCTGACTAAAATGACATGTGGTGTTCCCCAAGGTTCAATACTGGGGCCTCTTCTGTTCAACATCTACATGCTTCCACAAGCTCAGATTATGGAAAACAACAAAGTGTGTTATCATAATTATGCAGACGACACACAAATCTACATAACTATGTCACCAGGGGACTATAATACCCTTACAAGGGCTGGGTAACTGCACTGAACAAATCAACTGGATGTGCCAGAATGTTCTTCAATTAAACAAAGATAAAACAGAAGTAATTGTTTTTGGTACCAAGGACAAACGATTGAAAATCAGCGCTCAGCTTCAATCACTGATGTTAAAAACCACAAACAAGCCAGAAATCTAGGTGTAGTTATGGATTCAGACCTCAACCTGAACAGCCTCATCAAGACTATTACAAAATCAGCTCCTATCACCTGAAGAATATATCAAGGATTAGAGGACTTATGTCTCAACAGGTAAAACTTGTCCATGCATTTATCTTCAGCAGACTGGACTACTGTAACGGTGTGTTTACAGGTCTCTGTAACAAGTCAGTCAGAACGCTGCAGCTGATTCAGAACGCTCGAGTCCTCACTAAGAACAGGAGGGTGGATCACATCACTCCAGTTCTGAGGTCTTTGCACTGGCTTCCTGTCCAACAAAGACTTGACTTTAAAATCCTGCTGTTGGTTTGTAAAGCACTGAATGTTTTAGGGCCAAAACACATCTCTGATCTGCTGCTACCTTATGAACCATCCCGACCCCTTAGGTCAGGGGTGTCAAACATACGGCCCGCGGGCCGGATGCGGCCCGCCACGTTATTTTATGTGGCCCGCGAATCCGTCAGATTTAAAAAAAAAAGATTTTTTTTTATATTTCTTTATAATAATTTAAAGTTAGACCTGATAATAAAAATATCCCCATAGTCGAAATTATGAGATAGAAAGTCAAAGTTATGAGATAGAAAGTCATAATTATGAGATTGAAAGTCAAAATGATGAGATACTTAAACAGTCACAGAAGCAGCTCTTTGGCTGGTTACTGTACACTTGAAATGTAAATGTATTGTGAGTACATTGAAGACTACTTTAAACGTGGCTTTGAACACATGAAATACTTCACGTGGGATTGTGCAAACGCACCCTTGAAAGGATTTTAAGCATTGAACAAAGTTATTGTAATAACTTGTTTGATATTTGTCTTTGATATTTTCTTTAATAGTTTGATCTTTGATAGAGTAATGTGGGTTTCTTAACCCTAAATTAAAAGGATTTAAAACCTCTTGCACACGACGCCCCCGAATTCGTGGGCTATCAGGCTCAGCCCCCCTGAAAATATTGTTCAGAAAATGCCCTTATTGTTCGCTAAATATTGTGGATTTGTACATTTGTTTTACCGTATTAAACAGCAACGTAAGGGCAACACTATCATATAAGTCACTTCTTACACACTCCAAACACATAAAAGTACAGTGTAAGAGCTGCAACAGCTGGTTCGAAAATGACGACCTCGCGTGACCTCTCTGTACTAAAGCCTGTTATTCTTCACTTTATCCCAGCCAACCTTTATTCAACAACTACTGATCGGTTGTGCTATGATTTGGGAGAGTTTTTAGGCTCTCAGCTGCATTATTTCAAAAACATAATATCAATAAAAGTGCTTTTTTTTCCAGGCGAACCTGAATATTTTCAATTTGAGCTGTGTAATATCTTCATGCACTATATTAACCAGCAACATATACACAATATTTACCCATCTGAACAAAGTGTTATCTGATTATAGCATCAAAAATGATTAAAATAGACCTTGTAGTTACAGAACTGTGGTCTCCTTAGTATGGGTATGCCATTTTCGAGCAACGGCCTACAAATAGGGCTCGAGCTTAAGAGGTTGTTATAATAACAGAAATGTGCTTAAATATATTTTTACATTTATATAACTGCATGTACATTATTTTTACACTTGAATAAACAATAATCAAATGCAGAGTTATTTAACAATATGTTAGGAGTAGTTACATTTACACAGTCTTACACTTACAACCGGCCCTTTGAGGGTGACCTTGATGCTGATGTGGCCCAGAGTGAAGAGGAGTTTGACACCCCTGCCTTAGGTCGTCTGGGACCGGTCTACTTCCTGTTCCCAGAGTCAGAACTAAACACGGAGAAGCAGCGTTCAGTTGTTCTGCTCCACATATCTGGAACAAAGTCCAGAAAGCTGCAGGTCTGCTGAGACCCTCAGCTCCTTTAAATCAAGACTGAAGACTTTTCTGTTTGCTGCCTTTAATTGAACCACATTCAATTAATATATTAATCAATTTCCTGCATTTTACTACTGTATTTTATTTCTTACACTGTTTTTTTAATGTTTTAATGACAGTTCTTGATTATTTTTAAATCTCCTTTTCTTTTGCCTTATGCTTTGATGCTTTTAATGGTTTTATGTGAAGCACTTTAAATTACCTTGTTGTTGAAAAGTGCTGTACAAATAAACTTGCCTTGACTCCTTCACTCACTCCTTCCCTCAGTCACTCCTTCACTCCCTCCTTCACTCACTCCCTCCTTCACCATTTAAAAAAGATCCGTTGGCCCGCTGATCATTTTTAGTTTCAGTAAACATTCAGTATGATTCATCCTCTGGGGAACATGAACATCCAATGTTTCCAGAGATATTTCAGTCTGGACCAACATCAGCATCCAGAGGAGCCAAGTTCAGTTCTAACAATTCATCATTTTACATTTCCTAATGTCTAACTTATTGATTTCATATTGAAACACTTTGAGAATCCTCTGCTGGTAAAAACTGAAACAGGAAAAGAAAAGAAAAAAAAAGTCCAAATCCAAGCAGAATGTTCCTCTCCATTTAATTTGACCTCCTGAGCTGCAGAGGGAATTGAACCCGTGACCCTGCCTCGCTCTGCCTCCCGTTGACCTGCACACAGATTAACCCACGAGGCTGCAGAGACAGTGGAAGCTAATGCGCCAGTCCAGCAGAGAGCAGGAACAGCAGAGGCAACAAATCCTCCTCCGGCTCCTCCAGCAGGAACACAAACACAATCCGCACAAATGAAAGTGAACACAAAAAACCACTCAGCACGCATGTTTGTGTTTGACAGCAGATTTAAACCGGTTTACCCCCGAGGCTCATTTTAATGAGATCTGCTGCAGAGAGAAACCAAGAACAAGAAGAAGAAGAAGAAGAAGAAGAAGATTTTCCAACAGGAAATGAAGAGACGGCCGTTGTCACACATCGACTGACTGGATGCGTTAGTGGAACCTTTGTGCTATGTTCTATGTTCCTCCTGTT
>NW_022280279.1:4707-31798 GCF_004355925.1 Anarrhichthys ocellatus
ACAGTGAATCCTGTTCTATATTCTATGTTCCTCCTGTTGTACAGTGAGTCCTGTACTATGTACTATGTTCCTCCTGTTGTACAGTGAATCCTGTTCTATGTTCATCCTGTTGTACAGTGAATCCTGTTCTATCTTCTATGTTCCTGCTGTTGTACAGTGAATCCTGTTCTATGTTCTACGTTCCTGCTGCACGATGAAATACGAGGAACCGTTTATTAACTGAATTCAATGCAGCTCTAAAGACATTTTTACGTTCATCTATTACACACATGAACAAATCTGATTAACACGGTTATTACACATTTATTAATGGTTTAAAATTAGTTATAGAAACATTCGATGAGCTTCAAGTTCCACTTATTCAGGAACTTTCAGTCACAGCTCATGGTCTTCATTGGCAGGCATATGAATATATAATAAATATGACATTAATAATTACTCCATGAATACAAACAATGAATGTACTCGTATCTGATTTAGTTAATACATATAATACTTTAGACTTGTTATTTATATAAAATATAAATAAGTAATATCCACAATTATAAACACTTGAAACTGTTAAATAAACTTACATCTAAATGATTGTGTTTTTTAATGTGAACCATAACATTTTAATTTAATTATCTATTTATTATTTTAATTATTTTAATGTTTTGCCGAGGCTCATTTCTCCCAGGAAACAAGAAAGAAAAGTAATATAAATATAAATGAATAAAAGAACGAGGTATGAAAGCACAATGTTCTACTTACAACACAGAGCTTCTGCTTTAGTGCCACATAACTGTGACATAATATGACCGT
Organism: Anarrhichthys ocellatus; assembly: GCF_004355925.1. NCBI lineage: Eukaryota > Metazoa > Chordata > Actinopteri > Perciformes > Anarhichadidae > Anarrhichthys > Anarrhichthys ocellatus. Next base: position 5,512 of record NW_022280279.1, read on the forward strand.
TTATTTATTATCATTCCTAATATTCATCTATTGTTTGTTTGTATTCCTCCGGCGGTGAAAATAAATTGTTCTTCTGTCTCAAAGTGTGAAGTCACGTCAGCAGAAAAAAAGCTTTTGTTTTCAGAGGAAGAACCCCCCCCGCTGTCATCTTTAAAAGTCAAAACAGAAGTTGGCAGTTTATATATTTGTATGATTAATATTTTTCTTCATGTTGAAGTTTTCTACTAACAAGAGTCCTGATGTCTCTCCACTAAAACTCATCACTGCTGCTCCTTCATCACCATCATCATCACACTGTGGTTTAGTGTGACATACAAACACTGAATGTGGATTCATCCGTTGCTGAAAATAGTCCCGAACAAAGTCAGTCTTTCCTGTTTATTTGATAAAAACTACAGAGACCAGCTGATGACTGATGAAACTCTAAAGACGAACGTCTTCAGAAGGAGCCAATGAGCTCGGAGCTGAGGGGTTTCCTGACCCAGTCTTACGACCTCAGGACGTGGTCTGATGACCAGGTGTTGACAGCCAATCACATTGGATTATTTAGCCTCTTCCTGCCTGGAGGAGCTGCAGCAGGTTGTGACTCACACTCTGTGTTTGTGCTGTGTGGCTGTTTGACACCCGGCTGCAGCTACAGACCTTTATATACTTATACTTCTATACATTTATACTTTTATACTTTCATACATGTATACTTTTATACGTATATACTTTTATACATGTATACATGTATACGTATATACTTTTATACGTATATACTTTTATACGTTTACACTTTTATATGTTTATACGTTTATATTAGTGCTGGGCAACGATTACAATTTTTAATCGCGATGAATCATGTTTTTTTTGCGATTAATCGCATTGTTATGGCAAAGTTCAATAATGAATTCAAAAGTAGTGTATTGTGCACTTTTATTTTAAAGTGCTGCTATATGAACAAAAGGTCAATAACATTTGGTTTAAATACTTTAAACACATCAGGTTCTTGTTAGCAGCAGTATTCTCTTTACACAGCAGCAGTTATAACACAGTTATAATGATTCTAATCATAGATATTCAGCCGATGTTCACAACTTTATCTTCATGTGTAAGAGATGATATTTAAATATACACCTTGAAAACTGCAAACCTATCTACGTCATGTTGTTATGTTTGTTAGATTCTCAGTAGTGAAAACTAAAAGATGCTTATTATACATATTACAAACAAAACACTTTAAAAACTCTAAAAACATAATTTAAATTAATCATTTCTTTTTTGCTTTGTTTGGTATTTAGGTCAGACACATATGCAACGCTGATTCCCGTAATATGTGTGGTATTTGTTATAAATGTACGTTGGTCAGTAAGCAGATATAAAGCAGTAATGTGTTCAGTGAATGGAGCAGGTTAGAAGCGTTTAACGGTGAAAGTCATGGCGAGCGGAGGAACGTCAGAAGCTCCCGGCGTCATTTAAGTCGCAAGTTTGGGAGCATTTTGTCTTCCTCGTAACTTCTAATGACGGATGAGGGTGGTGGACAAAACCGTGACAGTATGTAGGCGTTGTTTAAAGAGAAAGACATACGACAACGGCAAAACATCGGACATGTCCACACATATGAAGAGACACCATCCCGGTCTGTCAGAGACGGGGGACACACCGTTGTGGAAAACAAAGGATTTCAAAATCAGGTTAAAGTGCATGAGCCACCCTACGAAATACACACGCCCCCTCTGTGAGAGTCACACAGACTGTAGACACGCCCCCTCTGTGAGAGTCATACAGACTGTAGACACGCCCCCTCTGTGAGAGTCACACACTGTAGACACGCCCCCTCTGTGAGAGTCACACACTGTAGACACGCCCCCTCTGTGAGAGTCACACAGACTGTAGACACGCCCCCTCTGTGAGAGTCACACACTGTAGACACGCCCCCTCTGTGAGAGTCATACAGACTGTAGACACGCCCCCTCTGTGAGAGTCATACAGACTGTAGACACGCCCCCTCTGTGAGAGTCACACAGACTGTAGACACGCCCCCTCTGTGAGAGTCACACAGACAGGTGCAGTAGACACGCCCCCTCTGTGAGGGGAGTATATATTAGGGGTAGGAATCACCAGAGGTCCCGCGATACGATATTACCACGATACTTAGGTCACGATACGATATTATCACGATACTGCGATATTCTGAGTCTAATATCTAATAAGATAAAGTTTTCAGTCTGTTCATCTCACTTCAATCATTTTTATTGCAGCAGAATAGGATTGTCAAGCAGACAGACTGACCAACAATGTCATAAATGTTGCATGAATCTGACAAACTGAACTGTTTGTATTACTACACAGTCCAACTTAACTAAATGCAAACGTGTGGACTCAGTATATGAACTATAACTTATATAAGTAGGATATAAGAGTTATATAACTCAGTATAACTTGTGATGCGTGGACGTCAAGGGCAGAGAGACAGTTATGCGCTGCACTCTCCCCATGGCTACTGTTGGCAAATTTAACCCCGTTGTGAGGCCAGATGTTTTGACCAACTTCGTACCAATCACGCTGACCCGGGACCTCTGCTGACCTCACCAGAAAACAACTCAGCACCATCTAGTGGACTGAAAAAGTAATTGATTTGATTTTTCTTTTTTTTTTATAGTTTATATAATAAAAGATCGATACTTGGCGTCCGTGTATCGATACAATATCGCCACGCAAAATATCGCGATACTATGCTGTATCGATTTTTTCCCCCACCCCTAGTATATATATACTTTTTTTTTTCTTCAAAATATTCCAGTATGATAAATACTTTAATAACTTATAAATCTCTACTTTTCATTCCATTTAAACAATGAGCCGAATGAAAAAGCCACAACACGTCTAACCGAAATGTAGTGTGTAAGTTCAATAAACCACATTTTATATTCAATATTCCTGTTTTCGATGCTGTTGTTAACGTTAACTTTTTGTTAGTTTTGGTCAGGAGGGTATTAGTAAATATAAAAACATATTTCAAAGGGAGGACATGAGAGAACAGTTTATATGTAGGTATTCAGGCTATAAACTGGAAGAACAGGTTTTATCTCTTTTGTCCCAACTTTGTGTTTCTTTTCCTCTGACAGACACATTTCTTCCTTCATCATTGTTGAACATCTGTTGAAGCCCTCACACTTTGCTTCTGCTTGAACATTTTTAACAGCTGAAATAATTCCAGCTGTCAAACTGAAGTCCCCACCGTTCAAAAGTAAAAAGTAAATTAACAAAATAAAACTGTCAACTCTAAACTGTCACTGTCTTCTGCAAACTAATTTAGCTCCGGGACAGATGTTAAAGTTATGTTTATCTAACCGAAGACATAACGGACAGTTTGACAGCTCGGCTTATTACGCCTACTAACAGATCCAGAGTCAGCGTTGACAGAACAAAGATAATTCAGTCCGACGTTGTCCTCGCTGTAATCAGGCTGTGAAAGTCCGTCTGACAGTCTGTATCTGTGACATGCTGCTTCTTCCTGATAACGTCCATCTGCCTGTTCGGGAGGAGAGACGCCAAACTCCATTGAAAAATGTAGCAATTTAGACAATGTTCTATTTTAAAGAATAGAAATTAAATGGTCGACGATGAAAACGCAACAAAAATAAAAGCTTATTTCCACGGTGCTCCTTGTTCAAATTGGAAATCTTCGTCTCCCTGTTTATTATTTTCTGACTGTGACATTTAATTGCAGTTAAAGTTTATTATTAAAGCATATTATCTTTACAGCTGCAGAAACAACAGTCACCAGAATGTTGTACATTGTACGCTTCTGCAAACTAAAGGATAAGCTGACATTGTTGATGTTTCTGAAACAGAAAGATGCTTCATGAATAATTTTCATATCAGCCTCGTATCTCGCTCACAAAAACATACAACGCGACGCAACGTCCCGGCGCAACGTCGCGGCGCAACGTCGCGGCGCAATGACGTTAAGAAAGAATGTATCTTAACGTAACTTAACAACCTAACATAACAACCTAACATAACGTTGTTTGAGAAACAATGTTAAGAAACAACGTAACACAACATTAAGAAACAACGTAACTCAACAACGTAACTTAGCGTAACATAATGTAACGTAGGAAGGTCACGCATCAAGGTAACGCAACAACCTAAAGAAACTTTAGTGGACTTTCTTCCCTAACAAATGTAACAAAAGTTACAATCAAGTGTAAACTCAACGTTTACTTTTTGTTTCACAAAAAAGAGAAACAGCAGAGTTTTACACAACCGGAATATTACTGAACATTTGAAGTTGATACTTTCTATGATTCTGACCTACATGATCTCTCTTCTCTCCTGAACTTTCACTTCGAACTTCGCTGGATGTAAAGTATCTTTCCTCTTCCTCTTCTTAATGACACGTCCTGCAGACGTGTTTCTTCTCTGAACCTTTTACAGGCCGTCAAACTGCTCTCATTCAGTCAGCCGACGACTCCTCCGGCTGCTTCACTGCTGCTCGTTATTGTCAGCCTCTTACAGCGTTCAGAGTGGGCATCGCCCGTCCTGAACGGCACCGATCAGAGACGGTTCGATGTCGATGAGTGTCAGTTTTAATCCTTGGCTCGACTTCTACTGTCAGAGACGAAAAACATCAGCTGTTGATGCGTTTCCTGTTGAACTCTTGATGTACAAACATTTCATCTGATGTCTCACAAACAGAAACGATGGAGCTAAGAAATAGACCAGACATCTCTTTGTTGCTGGGAGTCACATGTTCAGATGTACAGCCAGCTGACGGTTAGCTTAGCATTAAAACACTGCTGGGCTGACTCCTATCAGCTCTACTAGGATAAACATGTTGTATCTCGTTTGTTTCACCTGAAGTGTAAAAACAATAAGTTGCTGTTTTTAGGCAGTTATGTGATGCTCTATTTATTTGTATATATATATATACTATATAAACATATATAGTATGTACGTAAATATATATTAACATATATATATATATTTCATTTTGTTCCTCATGTGTATTTATATATAAATATTAGTGCTGGGCAAGTTAACGCGTTAATTTTGCGTTAACGCATTCATTAATTAACGCCGACAATTATTTTATCGCGCGTTAATGCATTTTTTAATTTTATTATAATTTTATTTTTTTTAATTGAAAGAGAAGAGACAATACATATACTACATAACAACAAGAGGATGACAAGAACAGTGGGATAAAAGCCAGCAAACATCCTATAGTCAGTTGTGTGTGTGTGTGTGTCCTTGAGCCTTTTGAGATGGGAAAAAAAAAGAAATAATAATAATAATTAAAAAACAACAAACAGGTAAGTATTTTTAATTTATTATTATTGTAACAGACTGTCTCGTGTTTATCGTTTTGTATTGGAGATATGATGTCCCTTCAGGGTTGCCGTAGAGAAAAGGCGACTTCCGCTTCTGGTCGAGGGGGGGGCAGAAATAAAGAGAGAAGCTGCACCAGCTGTTGCTCTCCCTGGAGACTACTGGACATCGCTGTGGTAAAGTCAGCAGACACTTACATGTTAGTGCACCTATATGCTGAAATTCACGGTAAACGCATTTAAACAGCACAGATCGGGAGCGAAGGACTTTGCAAGTTAGCGGAAAGATTAACATGAGAGAACATCCGGTTTCTTCAGACGAACATCCGGTTTTCAGAATAAGATGCCAACAAAGTATGAATTATATTCACATTAAGTATAAAACATGCTACCTGCATCTCGTGAACCAAATGTTATTGCCCTTTGGTTCATATAGCAGTACTTTCAAAATAAACGTGCGCAATACACTACTTTTGAATTCATTATTGAACTTTGCCATAACAATGAGATTAATCGCGATTAATCGCAAAAAATCCATGCGATTAATCGCGATTAAATATTTTAATCGTTGCCCAGCACTAATAAATATATATTTATATATAAATCTAAATATATATATATCAATTTTACCTTTAGAGCAGGATCGCGGGTCAAAACATCAGAGAGGAAGTTTGTTCCTTTAACTTTAACTAGCCTAGTTGAGTGTGTGTGTGTGTGTGTACCCTGCTTGGAGCCGTTGTGGTCGGCGCTCGGTCCGGTGTTCGGGGTGTATTTGGTGTCTCGTGTGGCGGCGCTGTGACGCGTCCAGTCGAACTCGTCCGTTTTGTCTTGAGAGAACAAACACAACGCCTCATCCTCGAAGCCACACTGGAACTCCCCTGAACACACACACACACACACACACACACACACACACACACACACACACATTACATGTATATCTGAATACCTTTTTAAAATATGAACACATGAATGACTCCTCAGAGTATCTGTTGAGGGGTTCAGGGTACTTACTGAGATGTGGGTTAACAGGAGCTGAAGGGAAAAGAGACAAGAAGAGTGTTAAGTTAATTTATTGTCATTCTATGACACAGAGATGCACAACGAAATATAGTTTAGTCTGTTTTTGCAACACAAGAAAAAACAAACAAAAACAGTCACAAAAACGTGTTTTTTATTTGTTCAAGCAGCTTTTTTTGACAAATATTTTCGTTTATTGTTAGGCGGCGTTCTCTTATGTACCAGACATAATTAACATAACAATGTTAACCATGTGTTTAAAACTGAGACCTTTGAGAACGTTCTGGTTCTGTAGAGTGAAGTCAGAGCTTCATGTGTTAAAGCTGCATTGTCTCTAGTGTCCACCAGGGGGCGACTCCTCTGGTTGTACAGAAGTCTATGAGAAAATGACTCTACTTCTCTCTTGATTTATTACCTCAGTAAACATTGTAAACATGAGTTTATGGTCTCAATCTCTTGTTTCAAGTGGGTGAAAAAGTCCAATCAAAAGCCAAGGATTTGATTTAAATCCTTCTTGTATATGTTCACCGCTCAAATAATCTGTTTCCCTGTGAAATATGTCCCAGAACAAGAAGACAAAGACACTCTAACTTCCACTTAACTGGGACATTTAAACAGGAAGTGGAGACGTAAAACTAAACCAGCAGCAGGTTTGACAGTCAGCTGTTTTTTTAATCCGATTTTCAGAGCGAAAGGGTAATTACACCACATGTCAGACACACACACACACACACACACAAACTGCAGCTGTTGGAAACTATGACTGTGTGAACAGCTGCTGCATCATTTGGCAACAAGCTTGTGCTCCGTTATCAACCAGCAGTAATTAACGAGCTCTGGGTGCTGTGTGTGTGTTTGCATATCATTGTGGGGACTATGTTTTAGCTGTGGAGAGTGAGGACACTGGTTACAGGCCAATTCTCAATCCTGGACCAGGAACTTGACCCAGGCCTCGTTTCCCAAAAGTATCAGAAAGCGTGGATGATAGATATTTAATAAACCTCAATAAAACACATAGTTATGAATAGGGATGGGTATCGTTTGGGTTTTTTCCGATACCGGTGCCTAAACGGTGCCTGAACCGATACTTTTTTCTTCAAATTGAACAATATATTAACTGTTTAAAGTGTACTATAAATATAAATGAATACAAAACACTTGGCTTCAAACTACAGCTTCAAACTTTTTAACTTCAAAGTATGAACAATATATTAACTGTTCACAACAGTTTACAGTATACTTAAATAAATATAAATAAATACAAAACACACACACTCTGTGCACGCACTACAGCTTCAAACTTCAGCAATTATTTTGCAGAAATATGAGCATATTTTCCTTCTCCGGCAAAATACGACACCTCTCCTGATATTTTATTTTATTTTACCAGTTGGTGGTGCTAATGCGCCAATTCATCGTTTGCCAACCGCCACTACACCTCAAAGAAGAAGAAGAAGAAGAAGAAGAAGCTTTCGCGTGCCTGTGGATGTTGTGCTTAATTAGCGGCAGCGCTAAGTACCCGGATGTCGATGGAGGAAGTCAGTAGCCTGCCAGCCGTTTGACAGATCTCGTTCTCGGTTTTTTAAATAAATCATGGCCGAAGCTTCGCCAGAATGATGGAGGGGTTTGTTTCTAAGCGCGCACGGCTCGTTCGGTTGTAATAATACTGAGTGAGGAGCGGAGGACCGAAGCTATCGTTACCTGCTGCCAGGACGGAGTCATCAGAGTAGTGTAAAAAAGTATTTCAATCCATATTGGCACCGGGTTTCGGTACCCAACCCTAGTGATGAACCTGATCAGCTGAAGGTGAAGCTCCTCTTAGCTTTACGAAGCTTCGTAGAGAGTCTATATTTAGTTATTTATATCTAAGTCTATTGTTTCAAACACTGATATACTGTTAAAAAAACAGAGATGAAGTTACCATGATGAATTTTCATGTTGTCTTGATTCTGTTGGTCCCGGTGGACTAAAGTTGTAGTGTCTCTGAGCACCAGAGTCCCTTTAGAAAACCTCTCATTTTACTGCAGCAGGGTCTGACAGTCTGAACCTCTCAGTCCTGGGTCTCATGTGTCCCCCTTCCCTTAACGTTAAGAAACGACGTAACGCGACGACGTAATGCGACGAGTTGTTCCCCTTACACCTCTTCTATCTCTGACTGTGTGTGTGTGTGTTACCAGAGATCTTAATGAAGTGTGTGTGTGTGTGTGTTGATGGTGTGAGAAGAAGCAGAGAGTTTACGCAGTTCGTTACTAAATGACTCAAATCTGACAGATCATGACATCAACCTCGCATTTGATTCACTGCATGCTAAAGTTCACAGCCTCAGAATTAGTTAATTTACTGAGTACATGACCTTTCACAGCTGTGTGTGAAGACAACAGCCTAAAGCACTCACACACGATGACGTATCTTTAACTAAAACATAAACCCGACTGAACTCTTTGATTTTCTCTCTGCAGGTTGAAAACTAACGGCTGCCTGGAAGGAAATCAATTTAAAAAGTGATCGAGGATTTAGGAAAATGGTCTTTGTGTGTGTGTCCTGCAGGCTCGGCCTCACTACAGAGCAGAGGAGGTGTGGTGTGTGATGTCACAGCGTGTTAGCAGCGCTAGTTTTGAGTTAGCGCTACAGATCTGGGACAGTGTGAAGACAGGAGAACACACACACACACACACACACACACACCAGAACCTGAATCACATGAACCAAGTTTTTCCTCTTTCTTAAAGAACTGTAATGTAGCTGAACATCAACTGAATTATTCCTCTTTGTGCATCGGAAAAATATGCCAATGAAACAAATTATGGTCGTTTTTCCGTAGCACCAGAGTCTTCAGAAAACCTCTCAATTTACTGCAGCAGGGTCTGGCAGTCTGAACCTCTCAGTCCTGGTTCTGGTTCTCCTGTTCCCGCTTCCCTCCAGAGGGTGCAGCAATACGTCCTGGGTCTCCAGCAGAGAGGAGAAGCTCTGCTCCTGGAGGAGAAGGAGTAGGAGATGCTGCTGTCTGGAGCTGAGCGCTCCTCCTCCCTCCGGAGCTCTGGATCTGGGTGTGTCCACGGTGGACCGGTCTCTGCTGGAGGATCTGGGTCTGTCCATTGTGGACCGGTCTCTGCTGGAGTCTGAGCTGAAGGAGTTTCTGGTGAACCAGAATCCGACCCGGTGCCTCCGATGACGAGCATTAAGAATAACTCTATAGAAACAGACCATCTTCTCTCTGATGGTCTCTTTGCTGATGGAGGTCTGACAGAGGATCAGGACTACAGTGAGACTGGTTCATATAGAGGATCGGGACTACAGTGAGACTGGTTCATATAGAGGATCAGGACTACACTGAGACTGGTTCATATAGAGGATCAGGACTAAACTGAGTTCTGGTTCATATAGAGGATCAGGACTACACTGAGACTGGTTCATATAGAGGATCAGGACTAAACTGAGACTCGTTCATATAGAGGATCAGGACTAAACTGAGACTGGTTCAGGACCAGATAGAAGTCCCTCACAGTCACTTTAAAGCAGGTTTGTACATCACTTCTTCTTCTACTCATTAAACTGATAAGTGTGTTTCTTTCACTCACTGAAGCTCAGAACAAACAGCTGTTCAGACGTCAGGTGACCCGCTGTAGGTCATGTGACCGAGCTGAGTGCCGACAGGTGGAGGTGTTTACCTTCACAGCGTCTGCTGAACTTCCTATTTCAACACTCGCGGTGAGGCCTTCGCTGACAGTCTGTCAAAACTCGACATCACAGAGCAGACGGGTCCTCGTTCTCTTCTTCTTCTCTTCCCGCTCTGAGTTTGTCATCTTTCACTTCTGTTCTTGTGGTTTTGTATGATATTTTCTATTTTGATGTTTCTCTGCAGTTGTGATTTTTATTTTTATTCCTGTCAGGATTTCTGTGACAGCTCAACATTTCTTTTGTTCTCTTGTTTTTCCTGTGGTTTTGTTTTATTGGGTTTTTATACAGAACACTGCATAAAATAAACAGATGTTTTTAGGATCATAAAACTCTAAAATCTCATATTTCAGCCTCAATCACTGTATATGAATTATTAGTTTACAGACTGTAACTATATTTAGCAGGACTTTATTATAAAATATTGATTTTCATTTTATTATTATTTGTAATTTCTTCTTTTTTTAAATTTGATCACATATTAATAAGATCTGATCTGCTGTTTCAAACACCTCCTCCATGTTAACTTATAAAGTCACAACAATGTTTAATATCCATCAGTAAACCAGCCAACAGCTCTGTTCTTAGTCACTGATTAAGTTCCAGTGACTCAAACGTTTCAGGTTTATTTTTAATCAATATTGAGCTACACTTCCTGCAAAAATGTTTCACATTAAAAGTCTAATAGCAGAGCAGACCGTCCTTATATTGTGAAACATTCATTGCACGAAGTGCTGAGCTGTATTTTAAATCTACCCTGTGCAGGTTGTTTTTTTACCATAGAAGAAGAACTATAGAGTGATGTTTTTTTATTATTGCAGGAAGGCACTCGACCACAGGTGGCGTTAACGTGCAAAGAAACGCAGCAATGAGCCAACAAAAGCAGAGAAGAAGAGTGCTTGCAAGTAAACAAGGAAGTAAACAATGCAGGTTTCAAACGTCAAAACCAGCGTCGCAAGCTTAATTAATAGCGTTTGACCATTGAGTCTAAGATGGAGGAGCTAATTAGTGCTAGCATGTTCACGGTTGGCTAACATCTCCGCAATGAATATATTATTATTATTATTATTATTATTATATATTGAGGACGCGTGGATGAATTCCACTGCATTGCTTTATGGTGTGAACGAGACAAAAGATCGGAACAACATTAGCGTTTAAAGCGTAGACGGCGTACCGCTGTACGTGATGATGCGTTCGGTGGCGTCACCCTCTCCGTAGCGGGTGATGGGGGTGAGGCGGACCAGGTACGACTCCGGTTTGATGAGTTCAGTCAGATTGTAGGTCAACAGCTCCCCCTTCTGGATGGTAGCCTCCATGGGGATCTCCTGCTCCCACCAGCGAGACTGACTCATCTGGAACATACAGACACACACACACAAAAAAAATAACTTGTTTTTGTGACTTATGAGGACGCTGCATTGACTTTAACCCTTTAACCTACAGGTGTACCTTGTGGGGACCAGACCTCTGTTCTCACACACGAGCTCTGAGTCCCCACAACGTCATATAGATCAAATTTTAAAAACAATGAAGAAGTGAAATACATACATTACACTTTACATGCAATACTTGTATTTATTTTCAGAATATCAACAATGAGGTAACATGGAATCATTTTACTTTTCCTTCCAAATTTAATCAAAAGTCGATGTTAATTTGACGACACGCCGATATTCATGGGTTGAATGGTGGAACGATTTTCAAAGGTTTGAAATGAAAAGATTTTTGTTTATTTCCATAGATAAAAGTAACAGAAATAATGAAAAGGTAACGAGCAGGGAGAGAAAAGGATGATATTTTGGGCCCCAGAAAGCCCCCATTTTGCATTTCTTTAGATTTTCAAGGGCCAGTAATGAAGAATATGATCTGCTTGTGTCTTTCAATCATTTTGTCGAGTTAAAAATATCTTCCAGACTAAGACTAAAAAAAATAAAATAAAATTCTCAAAATTCAGTGAACGGATCTCACACAAATTGTAGAAACAAAAACCTCCATCACCCTGCAGCTCAACAGAGAAACACAAAGAAGATGATTCATTAACTCCTCATCAGCTTCAGATAAACTCTCCAACGGTTCATATTAATATTTTACAAAAAGTTACTCCTCAAGTCCAGCAACACTCGTCAATTTCTGCTCGTCTTTTCAAAATAAACTGCTCTCTTCACAGGAAACAACTCAGTTAGCTTTAGGCAACAAAACTACTTTGTTTTAGGAAAAGATCTGGTGGTTTGGGTTAAAATAACTACTGAAGTGCCGTTAATGAAGTACACAAGTTACATGACAAATAAGTCAACATTAACTTCTCGTTTCACATGAGGAACGAACACAGGTCTCCAATCCCCCTCCCCTCTCTCCCTCCCTGTGAGATTTGTAATGGTGTTTATACTTCCTGGTTCATGATCACGTTGATAGCATACGAAACGATATCTTGGGATATCTACAAATTACGACGCATTATTTTGTAGGTATATCTAAGAACGCTGACTGAGACCAGCATGAAACTTTCAAATCAAATGTCACCGTCTCGTCATCGTCTCGTCATTGTTATCGTCTCGTCATCGTCTCGTCATCGTCTCGTCACGTCACCGTCTTGTCATCGTCTCGTCACCGCCATCGTCTTGTCATCGTCACCGTCTCGTCAACGTCTCGTCATCGTCACCGTCTCGTCAACATCTCGTCATCGTCACCGTCTTGTCAACGTCTCGTCACCGTCTCGTCACCGTTTCATCACCGCCATCGTCACCGCCATCGTCTCGTCACCGCCACCGTCTCGTCAACGTCTCGTCAACGTCTCGTCATCGTCTCGTCATCATCATGTTGAAAAAGGTTGTTGACCAACATATTTAGTTTTCGTAAACTAAATGAAATGTATTTAGCTTCATGGAACCACAACGTAATAAAATACATCGATATAAGTTCAACGCAGACGGACCAAAGATTTTTCTTTAAGCATCAAAACAGAGAGCTGTTATTTCATCCTCCTTTAAACACTTCCTCCTCCTCCTCCTCTTCCTCTAAACTTGTCGTCGTCCTTATTTTTCTCTCCAGTCTCTCTGCATCATCATCGTCGTCTTCCTCTTATGATTTTCTGTCCCATCAGCACTTCCTCTCTCAATTCAATTCAATTTTGTTCTCAAATCTCTGTAAACAGCATCTGATTGGTCGGTTCAGGACAACGACCACCTTCTTATGTGCCATTGAGCAAACAATGAGATTGACTGATTAAAACTGAAAGTAATCTTTAGTTTAAAGTCAATATTTAATTTATTGAAAATAGACAAAGTCTGCGGTTCCGGTGACATCATCTCCCTGAATGGCAGCCTAAAACCATAGCTCCTCCGGGAAAATAACTACTACGCCCTGATAAACAATCAAATATTACATTTTTCGAGAATATTCCGGCTGGTAAGTGGGGCAACAATGGGGAAAAAAGGACACAAACAAAAAAGCAGGATTGGAGAGCCCGTAAATGAAGAAAGCACAAAGAACAGCTCACAGACACAGGTACAAGATGGCGGAGCTTATGCTAACTCTCAGCCAGATGACACGGCAAGTTTAACGAAAGTTCTGGAAGAAATACGGGACTTTCGCAAAGACACAAAACATCAGCTAAATGATATTTCCTCAGAGCTGGCCAACGTCAACCAAAAAATAGCAGAGGCGGAGACACGGATCGAAAGTGTGGAAGATCGAGTTCAAAACTTGGAACAGTTGCTCGGCAAGATGATAAAAGTGATCAACAGGAAAACAAATTACTCGACCAAGACAGGAGATCACATCGGGAGAATTTAAGGATTTATAATGTTCCCGAAGGAGCGGAGGGGTCATCTATGGTGGAGTTTGTGGAAAAATTAATGGGTGACACGCTGGAGATCCCCCCAACTACGGACCTTGGTATTGAGAGGGCGCACCGGGCGCTCGCCCCCAAACCTACCAGGGACAGAGAAGACAAGCCACGGTCAATAATAATCAGATTCCACCGATACAAAATCAAAGAAGAGATTCTGGGCGAGGCCTGGGGAAAGAAAAGAGTGCTTCTGAACGAGAGACTAATATATTTCTACCAAGATTATCCCCCAACGGTTCTGCAGAATCGTAAGAAATATTCTGAAGCAAAGCGAGCGTTAAAGCAGAGACAGATCCGCTTCCAGACTCCGTACCCGGCTAAACTGAGAGTGTTTTTACGAAGACGGGACGCGGCTGGACCAGTCGGCGGAAGAGGCGACTGCAGATATGAAAGACAGAGGATTGCCTGTCAGCGTGATCGCACCGAGGGAGAGCCTGGCTGAGCAACTGTCCCGCTCCGCCTGGGAAGTAGTGAGAGGACCGACACAGCAGAGGACAAGAGAAGAGCGAGACAAGAGTATCCAGGAGAGACTGAGGGCCTTCAGAAGACAGCCCTCACCTCCCCCAGAAGAGCCATACATTCTGACTAACCTCACAAATGTTGGTGAGCTGAATAGAATCTAAAACTGACGGTGCTACTCAGTCTGAGGGATGCATATTGAACACGTTCTATTATTTTATGTGATCTTTATTGACATACACTCCTTTTTCCCATTTGAATGTGAAGATAAACATGGGAGGAATACAAAGGGGTTCTTTTAGACTATAGAATAGAATAGACTATTTCATAACATTTGGAAAAGACAAGGATAAAATAAACAATTGTGGGATTGGGACAATAGATCTAAGTGACCATGCACCTATATACCTCTCTGTTGATCTTAACTTGAGAACAAAGAGTACTACATGGAAACTGAATTCAAGTTTACTCAATGATCTGGATGTTAAGAAACAAATTAGAAAAGAGATTAGTCTTTACCTGGAATTCAATGACTATGGAGAAGTTTCACCTCCCATTCTGTGGGATACTCTAAAGGCTGTCCTAAGAGGGACAATCATAGCAATATCCTCATATAAGAAGAAAACAAGGAATACAATGATTGAGGAGTTGTACAACAAACTGAAGGAATTAGAAAAAAAAACACAAATTGAGTTTAGCGCAAGATACATTAGTGGAAACTAGAAGAATTAAGAATAAGATTAACAATTTCACTACACAAGAAATCAAGAGAAACGTAATGTTTTTGAAACAGACACTATGAAAGTGGATCCAAATCAATGAAAATACCAGCATGGAGATTGAAAAAGAAGATGGCAGAGAACACAATTCACAGAATTAGGGATCCAAGAACAAAAGTGATAAAAAATCGACTAAGTGAAATTCAGGAAGCTTTTGAAGTGTTTTACAAAAATCTATACTCTAAAGTTCCAGGGGGAGATGTAACCCACATTGATAGCTATCTAAATGCTCTGAAGTTGCCCACTTTAAATGAAGACCAAAATAAAAGAATGACGGCAGATATATCGGAAGATGAACTAAGATCTGCAATTAGTAGGTTAAAATTAAGCAAGTCTCCAGGATGGGATGGTTATACGGCAGAGTGGTATAAGGACTATAAACGAGCTGACCCGGTGATACGTCCCACACTGAACTGGGCTTTAAAACAGGCGCAAACGCCACCCAGCTGGAAAGAAGCAATAATCTCAGCTATTCCCAAAGAAGACACGGATAAAATGGAATGTGGATCATTTAGACCAATATCGGTTCTAAATATCGATTATAGATTATTCACTTCCATCATGGCAAGACCATTAGAGGAGTTTTTACCCATGCAGATACATAATGATCAGACAGGGTTTATACAACAGCGCCAAACACAAGATAGTATACGAAGGACACTACACATTATGGATCATATACAAAAGAATAAGATCGAAGCAATAGCGATAAGCGTAGATGCTGAAAAGGCATTTGACTCTGTTAACTGGACTTTTCTTTATAGAGTGCTGCACAGATTTGGTCTACAAGACACAATTATTAAAACTATTCAGGCATTATACGACAATCCCACCGCCAGGATTAAAATCAATGGATATTTATTAAACAATTTCAATCTAGAAAGAGGTACAAGACAGGGCGGTGCGTGGTCACCACTACTCTTCGCATTATATTTGGAGCCGCTAGCTCAATACATCAGACAAAATGAAGATATTAGAGGAATTACTATTAAAGGGACGGAACACAAATTGTCCTGCTACGCAGATGACATTTTGGTCTACCTGGGGCAACCAACATACTCTTTACCTAAACTGATGCAGTCATTTGAACAGTATGGTAAACTATCAGGGTACAAGATTAACGTGGGCAAAACCCAGTTACTCTCATAGAACCATAGCCCACCAAGAGAAACTGAACATAACTACCCCTTTGCATGGCAAACAACATCCTTCAAATATCTGGGCATCAATATCACAAAAGATCTTACAAAACTTGCAGACTATAACTATGATCCACTAATAAGAAACATGAAGGAAGACATAGCGAGATGGAACACAACTCCTTTCCAAAGTTTCACGGCAAGGATTGAATCCATTAAAATGAATATACTGCCCAGACTACTGTCTCTATTTCAAACTCTACCAATAGAGATTAACCAAAACCAATTTAATGAATGGGACAAGATGTTATCTAGATATGTTTGGACAGGTAAAAGACCCAGGGTCCGTCTCAAAACCTTACAACCACCTAAAGAACAGGGGGGATGGGGCCTACCTTCTCTTAGAGATTACTATCTAGCAGCACAGATGAGAGCGGTGATAGGCTGGTGCAACCCATCGTATAAGGCTCAATGGAAAAACGTTGAAGAGAAAATAACTTCCACCCCCATACAGGCAATCCTACTGATAACAATCTACAAAGTCACATAAACACTACTGATACATGGCTGAAGTACGGAAAACCATTATAAGAGAACACAAACTAGAGGGAGATATGGTAACACTTAAATGGTGTGCATATGATTCTGACTTCACACCAAATAAATGTGATGCTAGATTTAGGGATTGGACAGCGACAGGAATAACAGCCATATGCAACATAATGAAAGGAGGCACACTGCCAAGTTTTGAAACTGTAAAAGAGAAACACTCACTAGAGAAACAGGACTTCTATCGATACTTGCAGATGCGACATTATGTGAATACGAAGACGAGAAACATGACTAAGAGTACACACCTGATAGAACTGTTTAGAAAAGCTTATAACTCAGATATAGGCAGTAAAATCATCTCATGTATATATAAATGTCTGTTGAACTTTAAAACACATTCAACCTCCTATATTAAAACTAAATGGGAGCAGGAGGGAGGAATAACTATATCTGAGGAAGAATGGACAGTAACTCAATGGAAGTGGACCAGCTTGCAGACATGGAGAGAGTTTGGTTGGAAAAATGTGATAAGGTATTTTATTACACCCTCTCAGAAATGCCACTATGACAGTAACCCTCCTGTTTGCTGGAGAGGATGTGGAAACCAAAATGCAAACCATCACCATATGTTCTGGGATTGCCCTGTTATCACGGACTATTGGAGAGGGATACACACGGCCTTACAAAACATTTTTGAAGGTGAAATACCTCTAGAAAGTAAGACCATATATCTTGGATATTTACCTAAAACACTGTCAAAAAGAGACAAATATTTAATAAATGTACTTCTGGTGGCCAGCAAAAAGACTATCACCAGGAAATGGTCGTCACAAGAGAGTCCCGCTCTGAACACATGGATGACATTACAATGGACATTTACAAAATGGAGAAGAACAGCATCTGTCAACTACAAACTGGAACAATTTTTGTCGTATTGGGAAAAATGGGTTACATACGTGACACCCCATAGACCTGATTTTATTTTCATAAATCAATGAATGTACCATAGATAATAGATCACTCCCTAGGTATAGTTCTTTTTTTTTTTTTTTCTTTTTTTTCTTTCTTGTTTTCTTTGTGGTTTCTGTTTTTTTAAAAAAAATTTTTTATCTGTGTTATTTCCTTGTTCTATATGTGTTATAACACAAATGAGCATCATCTGAAAATCTTCACATGCAATGTACATTGTCTGAAAGACATTTGTAAATGCCTAATTGATGCCTAATATCAATAAAAAAAAATGAAAAAAAAAGAAAATAGACAAAGTCGTTCTGCAACATGAGAGATTAAAGGAAATCGACCAGCTGTTTTCAAATTATTTCAAGCTCTGATTGTATTACATTCTATATTATACTTCTCATGAACCGACTTCATGTGCTGACCTGTCTGATACCGAGTCTGTAGGCCAGGATCGGGTCCACGGCATTGGGCTCCATCTGCGTCCACTGCAGCTTGAAGCCGTAGACTCGAGGTCGGTTCTGCCACAGAGCGCTGTAGGTGTCGTAGTAAAACTCTGGAGCGAAGGCCTTCCCTGAGCAGACACGGGGGGGGGGGGGGGTCACACACAGGGCAGAGAGGGGGAGGAGTCAACTACGACTCCCAGGGTGCATTTCACTGACTTGACATCCAGTCACACAGTTTTACATTCTGTCATTGAAAATTCGTTCACTGTCAGATTCTGGGTCAGTTTGTGATGAATTCAGTCGTCATGGCAACAAAGTGAACATTCAATTAGGTCACCGTCTCCATGTTTGTTTGGTCCAACGAGAGAGAAGAGATGATGAAAGAGGAAGAAGTGTGTGTGTTAATCTGAGAGGCAGCAGGATTATAAAACTCAAGTAAATATGACAGTAAAAGTGTGTGTGTGTGTGCGTGTGTGTGCGTGTGTTCCTGCTGATGTGCAATGTGGAGGATTAAACCACCAAAGAAGAACAACTCACCTGACTGGACAAAACCTCCAACATGGACGACCTGATAACACACAGCTTAGTCCTGATTGGCTGACTCAGCTCAGGGACTCTGATTACTTTTGAAAAAATTATAATTTCAGTAGTTAGTGACTATGAGATGTGGTTGAAAGCTCCATAAAAAAGGTAGTAAGTGGGCTTTGAGTTAAGGCTGACAAGAATGAACTGCAACTTTCAAATACTGGACCAAACCAGGACTAAAACACCAGAGAAACCAGGTCCAAACCGGGACTAAAACACCAGAGAAACCAGGTCCAAACAAGGACTAAAACACCAGAGAAACCAGGCCCAAACCAGGACTAAAACACCAGAGAAACCACGTCCAAACCGGGACTAAAACACCAGAGAAACCAGGTCCAAACCGGGACTAAAACACTAGAGATTATTGGACCAAACTTTCTATTCAAGCTGCATCGGCCCTTTTCTTTTGTTCTGGTCCTCACCAAAGTCTTCAACTTCCACATCAGCCTAAATGAAGTGAACCAGGCATGTTCGTGATGAAGATCACTGAAGTGAGTTTGAGGACTTCCTCCAAGTAAAGAAGACACAGAAAACAGGATGAGGAGGATGAGGAGGCACATAAGGAAATGTCCCAGTGAATACCGGAGATGTCCATTCAGTGTGAATATCAGTGACTCTGCTGTAAATTCAGATTGATGGAAACATGAATAATGAACATGAAGGAGAATCTCTTCTGCTGCTTCGACTCAGAGACGAACTTGATGAACTTTAGTGAGAAACAGTGTGTTGGAGTTTAGTCTCTAAGTTTGATGTCAGAGTTTCACTTCCGATTCTTTTCAGTTGGACTCTGAAGCTCTGCTGCCGTCTCATTGGCCGCTTTAGGATGAGCGAGGTTTAAAAGGCCACCGGCGTGTTCACACCTGATTAACAACAGAAACTTCACCTCAGCGACGACAAGCCTCAACATAATCGCCGTCATTTTTTTCCCATCAGCTCTCCATCCTGAGCTTACAACGTCTCTCCTCTTTAGCTGCTTTCTGCTGCTGCCTGCAGAACGCACCGCTGCTCGCCGGACGCCGCGATAAGAGGCTTAACGCCACCGCCGGTTTTCACAGGAAGAGTGTCGCAGCGCTGACAGGGCGTCTCCACGGGAGCGTTCATCAGGAGAGTCTGGTAGCTCTCAGTCACAAACAGACGAGTCCACATTTACATCAGAGATGAGAAGCAGCTATTTATGTCCACACACTAAAGACCGGACTTCTATCTGCCGATGCAGACGTCCTCTGAGCTGCTTCTTACAGCTTCGTGAAATATGTCAGAAAATGTGTTTTATGCAACGTTTAAAAACTATGCACCGAAACCAGATCCAAATACTAGACCAAACCAGGACCAGGACTAAAGCAGCAGAGAATACTGGACCAAACCAGAACCAGGACTAAACACCAGAGAATACTGGACCAAACCAGGACCAGGACTAAACACCAGAGAAGTTTGGTTGATCGCTACTTTTAGTGTCAGTTAGTGTTAATCGGCCTCTGTTAATAGTTTTGCATTGATATTTAAATATTTTAACGTCTCCAGATCATAATAAGTAAAGTAAAAAAAGAAAAAGGTATGATAAAGTTATTAGCTTTATGTGGTCTCCTGCTTCATGTGTTGGTAGGATGAAGTATTGCGTGTTACATAATCACGTGTCCTCTTGTGTTTCCTGTCTCTCTACGCTGTGGAATGATCAAAGAAAGACAACAATGACTGGAAGAAATCTAAAGAACACATCTCAGAGTTTCCATCCTCAGTGTCTTGAAGACAAAAACAAGGAAAAGTTTTTACAACAGAAGCAAAACTTTGTTGACTAAATGTTGACGTGTGAGGAAATAAAATCAATAAAAAAAACCTGATGGAACTTTGAAAACATGTTCCAGAATTCACAGTTAATGGAATAATACATTCAGAGACAATCATATGTAGCAGAAGATAAAGATTTCACAGTCATGAGAAGTTCAAACACATAGAACTGTTACCTGAACAGCACAGAGGCAGTCAGCTGTTTCCTAATCTTTGTTGTCACTTCAGATGTTTTAGAGGACTTGAAGGTTTCCTGAAGCTCTGCACATTATTATTTATGACACTTTAAAGTCCCTCGAGGAAACTCTGTGATTCTCTGCTTCGGTCTGCCAACACACAGGACTTCATGATGAAGATAAACTCTAATTAATCATCGTGTTCCTCGTCCTTCAGATGTAAACACTTTGAAAAACAGCTCAGAGTTCCCAGCAGACCTCAGGTCTGTTAGTAGAACCTCATTATCAGCTACTGGCTTCAATGGGAGACTGGGAGGAAAACATGCACAGCTGGTTTACAGTCTCAAGTCACTCGAGACAAGTTCATGTCAAGTCTCAAGTCACTGCAAGTACAAGTTCAGTTTGGTCCAAGAGAAGCACATGTTAAGTCCCGAGTCATTTAAGCCAAGCCCAAATTCAGGCTCAAAATATTAGAGACTAGTCCAAGTCGAGAAAAGAGTCTGCCTGGGTCAGAAACAGGAAACCCAACCTGCTCACACCGTCAAGCCTAAAAACCACGTCCCATCATGCACCAGTCAAGCCGACTCACCTGTGACCAAGAAGGTGCAGCGCCCCGCGCCGGCCTCGTTGGTGATGTCACAGGTGTACTCGCCGTATCCCTCTCGGTTCAGCGCCTTGACCAGGTAGCTGGTGTCGTCGCGCTGGTCACTGAACTGCCCGACGGTGAGGAGGCGGGAGCCCAGCTTCCACTCGTACCGCAGGAGGCGCGCCGGGTGAGCTCGCAGCAGGCGGCAGGTGAGGCTAAACGCCCGGCCGAGAGCCTGACGGACCTCTGTGTACACCGGCTCCACGGTGGGGGGGACTGTTGGAGACCAGCACAGGAAGTATGAGACGATAGAGCACGAAGAATATCAACAAATGTCGTCCAGATCAGGTGGCAACCTCTGGTTGTGAAGAGTAAAGTCAAAGCTTCATGTGTTAAAGCTGCATTCTCTCTAGTGTCCACCAGGGGACGACTCCTCTGGTTGTATAGAAGTCTATGAGAAAATGACTCTACTTCTCTCTTGATTTATTACCTCAGTAAACATTGTAAACATGAGTTTTTATTTTTTCTTAACCAGTGAACAGGAAGTGACCATATCTGGACTGAGGAGGAGTGACGTAGAGACGGCGTATACGTTAGAGACCTGTCAATCACTGTGTAGCCCCGCCCTAAAGCATCCCCTGCTTTATGGTCTGTTGACTCTAAATGGACCATAATGTACTAAATGAACATCATGCTGTATTGAAGAAGACTTGAAACTAGAGATTGAGACCATAAACTCATGTTTACAATGTTTACTGAGGTAATAAATCAAGAGAGAAGTAGAGTCATTTTCTCATAGACTTCTATGGAGTCGCCCCCTGGTGGACACTAGAGACAATGCAGCTTTAACACATGAAGCTTTGACTTCACTTTAAAGAACCGGAGGTTGTCTTCTGGTCTGAACTCTTTGAGGATCTTAGGATCCCAAACATTACAGACATCAAATCTCTTCTTTCTTAAAATCCAAATCATGTTAAAAAATGTCTTTGTTTAATCAGTTTTCATCTGGTTTCACAGGACTTGTTGAACCTGAACTGACCTGAAAGTTCCGTTGAATACTCGCTGTATTAAACTGATCAAATATATAACAAGTCAGAATAAATCCAGACTGAAGGAGACAGAATTTAACCAGCTGCTGCGTTTCACTTCCTGTTCTCTCATCTTCTCTTTAATGAAGCCTCTAAAATAACCTTAAACCTCTTAAGTGTTTGAAATACTGTATTTAAAGTCAGACCGGAGCTAACCCCGGTGCCACGGCGCTCTGCTAAAGGGCACAAAGGCAGCGTTGGATCTGTCGTTTTCTTAAATCCCTCCAGTAAGAAGTTCCTCTGAGGATTTCAGCCACATTACAGGTGTCACTTGAGGGATTAATGTCTCGCTGCAGCTGCAGGCAGCCGTCCTCTGACCTCTGAGCACAGACACACAGTACGAACGCTGCCTGGCTCCAGGACCGAGGCAGCGCTGGCTCCACGTCATTAACCGAGAGGTCAGAGGAGGACGTTTTAAACGAAACACACAAAGTCATTATCAAACATAACTCCAGATCTCTTTGAGTCATTAGTGGCTCGTCTCTGATATTAGTTGTGATGATGAAAATATAACAAATAGTGAAAGTTAACATGTGATAACTGGGTATAATATTATAGTTGGAGTGTGAAGAACATTCCTCATGGTCACATGGCGTTTCTTAATCCTGTTTTAATTCACAGTTCTAGCTTTTTTCTTAAGAGGGAGTTTGTTCATTTTAAATTTTATTTCAGAGATAAAAAGTGAAAATTGGATAAACACAAATGTGGATGAAAAGCGTTTTAAAAAGCATGTAAACGAATTTCCAAAACATGATTCAACAAGTGAGACATCCTGTTTCAGGTTTCTTAAAGGTGTAGAGCACCAGATTGGGAGCATTGATATTGCCTCTAAACGGCTCTCAACATGGCGAGTAGGCGGCTAGCAGCTAACAGTGCCAACGATGGCTAACAGTGCTAACAACAGAAACGGTTTATTGAGGATATATTATTACTTCCCAAACACTAAAAACATGCAGCTGTGGTGGATTGTTGACTCGAATGGTTGTTTGGGAAGGTGAGAATAAAATAAAAATAAAAATCAGAAACAGAAAACCTGATTGTGTGACACACACACAGACACACACACACACACACACACACCTCGACCCCCCGGTTATGTTTCAGGAACATCTAAAGGTCATTTGGACGCCTCGGCTCATCTCTGACCTTCAGACGAGCTCTCTGATTGGTCGAAGACGACCTACTGACCCCGGTGCTTGGTTCCCACAATGCACCTCTGCGGCTGGTGTTCCAGCTCGTTAATGAGCTCTAGTGTTTTTAATCCTGTTAACTTTGGTATAAACGTTTGTCTCTGGCTGCAGAGTTTTAGTGTCACTCACTAAAACAATCTACTACCAACTTCCTGTGTGTTGATGGTCCCCACGATGTGGTCCAGGGACCCACAGGGGCCCCTGAGGGAACTTCAAGAGGCCCTAAGAGAAAAAACAACGAAAGCTTTATTTCCTTATTTTACATCTGTCGACGACTAAAATATCTGAACGGCTGGTTTTAGATGCGGCACTAAGACATTATTAGTCATTAATATTTATATTCTATTCAATATCATATTTTTATATTTAGCTAAACGACAGATACATAAAATCTCTTTTCAGTCAGTTGACATTCCTGAAAATTAAGTTATTTCAAGGATTATACAACAGATAATATTATTATATTATTGTATTTTCAATCACTGCTAAACATTTCATTGTAGTCACGTCCCTTTAACCACCGTAGAAAAAAAAAACCTATCTTGTGTGATTTTATAGAACAATTACTGTTTTCAGTTCAGCTTCTATATGAACGCTGTGACGGTGGTTTGTGGGGACAGTGAGTCAATGGCGTCCCTGTAAACCAGGTTAACAAACCACCTTGGGAGGATTTTTAAACAACAGCTCCAGCCGTCTGTTTCATTCCTCTGTCTGTTCACTACTCTGAAGGAGCTTGTCGGTCAGGAAGAGGATGTTCATCAGCGGCATTGTGTGGTCGTCAGTGTCTCATCACTGCCGTCCCCGTAATCCAGTAAAAAACCCAACAGACTGTGAGGGATTATTGTCAAAAAAAACCTCTTTAAAATGTTGCTCATAAGCTTTCATCTTGGAGCTCCGTATTGACGTCATTAGCATATTAATGAAACCACCATTAATGGGCAATAAGACAGAAATAAGAGCATGTTGTGTTCATGTACGTTATGTTTCTACAGCTCTAACATGCTGCTGAGTGTTTGTGTTCGTATTCAAGGTTTCAGTGACAACTGGAAGTGAAATCTGTGTGACTTGAATGTCGTTTGATATATTTCAAAGTAATCCACCTGTAATCTGCCCTCACTTTAATCAGCTTAGTGTGAGAACAGCAAACACAGACTGCTGGAAGTTTAGAGAAGAGAGAATTTAAAGAAGAGGTGGAGCGTACTGTAAGCAGAGAACGAACAGTCAGAGTAGTGAAACAGAGGACGGGTCTGCTGAACCTTTAATTCTACTTCATTTCATTAACATGAATTAATGTGGTCGTTGTTCGTTTCAAAATAAACTTCCTTCTTCACAGGAAATATCTTAGTTAGGTTTCTGAAAAGATGGTAAAATACCTGGTTAAAAATCGTCGTTTAGGTTAAAATAAAAATCGTTGTCATGAGGAGAGTTGACTCGTCCATCTGGGTCATGATTACGTGGAATACATATAAACTGTTTTTTGTAGGATTCCTCTGAATTACAGCACATCATTTTTGTACTAATATCTAGGAACGCCGGATGAGACCGGCCTATATATTTGTGCTGTGTCTGCAGAAGCCGACTCAGCAGATTCTGAAGTTCAAAAGTATGTTTTTATCAGAACTCATCTAACATTCTGTCCTTCTCCTAAAATACGTATTTATGGAGCACCAGAAGGTTTCTGCTGCTCGACTGAGTTCAGCTTCACTTCATCTGGACAGAAGTTATAAAACATCCTGTGAAGATTATTAAATAAAGAATTATCTATTTACTTCCTCTGTCAGTTCATTCAGTAATTATTTAGTGTGTTCATTTAAAAATGTTCTGCTGCAAATTATTTAGTTTTAATGAATTAAAAGTGTTTTTTTGTGTTGTATCATGTTACTGTAAACTCTTTCTTTTGTTCAGTAAAAAATAATATTTTTGAACTAATATTCGAACTAAAATCTCAGAACGAGTTGAGCTGCAGAGGAGATTCAGTCGGACAGCCTTTTAGTATGTTTGTGTGTGTGTGTGTGTGTGTGTGTGTGTGTGTGTGTGTGGTTGTGTATCTTCCTATCACTTCCTCTGATGGTATCTCATGCGACACGGTACCCTGCAGGTTAGACGGAGCGTGACTGGAAGGTCGTGTATTCAATCCCCGACAACAGACAGACAGACAGACAGACAGACAGACAGACAGACAGACAGACAGAGGCAGCTCACGTGCCCTCGAGCAGCAGCATTAAACCCTCTACTTGCTGCTGTTTTTTAATCCCACAGATCAGCGCCTGCTCTGACCGATGTGATGGCGTGCGACTGGACGATGTGATGGCGTGCGACTGGACGATACAATGTGATGGCGTGCGATTGGACGATACAATGTGATGGCGTGCGATTGGACGATACAATGTGATGGCGTGATATATGCGATACATACATACATACATACATACATACATACACACACATACATACATACACACACATATATACATATACACACATATATACATATACACACATATATATACATATACACACATATATATACATATACACACATATATACACATACATATACACATATACATACATATACATACATACATATACATATACATACACATATATATAGAAAAAATATATATATACATATATATACATACACATATATATAGAAAAATTATATATATACATATATAT
>NW_022280279.1:76798-81182 GCF_004355925.1 Anarrhichthys ocellatus
AAACTCAGTCAGTCAGTCTGATCGGCTGCAGCGTCCAATCACATGACAGATGAACAGTGAGGGGGCGTGTCGGCCGTTAAAAGACTTCCTGGAAGTCTGTTCTCGTGGGTCCTCGCTCATGGCTCCTCAGAGGTCCCTCCTCCATCCGCCATCCTCGCTCTTCTGAGCTACATTAGAGCTTTGGGACAGCCATCAATATGGCGGCGCAGAAACAACTTCCGGTTCAAGCGAGGATCGAGGAGCGAGGAAACGACAATTAAGAGACTTGAGAAGTACCCCGTGACACAGGGGGCTGAGACGAGGAAAGAGATGGCAGATCAGCATGTTTATCATGTCAGTTGTGAAAGTAAAATCATAGACTAGGTCGCAGCTTGTCTTTAAGGGGTGATGGTGGACCCCACAGCCAGACCAGTTGAGAACCACTACGCTACATGAGCACAGAAAACAACATATTTCCCACAATTTAAACTTCTGCATTTTCCAAATGCACTAGTATTATTCAAACGTACTGTTCGGTTCGTAAGCCTTGCACCGAACGGTTTAATAAGAATACGTAAATAGTTACAGCCCTAGAAACGAATAATAGCTGTGGCGCCATCATGTGGGTATTAGGTGGTATTTGAGCTGCAGGACAGCAGTGAAGGCCCAGGTATAAAATGCATGGCCCGCCACTGAGTAGTGTAGAAATACTCTGTTAAAAAAATGTTAGCATCAAAATACATTTAACGTACCAAAAGTGAAACTACTCATTTTGCAGAATACTATATATTAAATTATGATAATAAAGTTATTGATTCATTTTGGATTAAGACACAATGAGTCAGTCATTAAAGAATTAACACAAACTGACGACAATGTTTTTGTTCTTCTGACTGAGTGAAGTTCAAAATATTTTTTCAGTAATAATTATTAATTTCCGTCATATTTTTCCAATCTTAATCAATAATATATTTATTATAGTAATGAAGGAGAGAGCTGCTGACGGCCTGCAGCCTGACAGGAAGTGGAAGTATTTGTTCACGAAAGGAAGAAGCGGCGAGACGAAGGTATCGCCTTTCAGCACCCAGAGCGTCTTCACCAAAGTCAACAGCTTTATGGTTTATTAATACAGCAGAAATCTGCCGTCATCAATAATGTAGAGAGACGACATTTAGGAGGACTTTTATTCTTCTCTCTGCTGCCGCTCTTTGTGCTAAGCTAAGCTAACAGATGAAACCGATACCGAGGAGTTCATTAAAAGTTGGACTGCTCCTTCAATGTCTTGCATCTATTCATTACGTAATGATAAAGTCGATTTTTACTTTTTCAAATCAAGACTTTTGTCAAAGAACAAAAATGTCTTTCAGGCTGAAATCCCACATAAATACAAGAACAAGATCAAAACAAAGTTTGTTTTTTAGAAGCGATATTAAAGAGACGAAGAAATCAAAACAACAACGTGTTTTTTTAGAGGACGGTCCTGTCTGTAGAACTCAGACTGCAGGTTTATGAGGACGCCCTCATTCACAGGTCTTTATGGTTTAAGAGGACTCTAGCGTAAAGACATCAAGAGGAGAGTAACGAGGTTGCTCACAGCCAGTTGACAGAGTCATGTGACCTGAAACTCTTATAAAACTCTGTAATAAACTAATTAATATGAAAACATGGAGATTAAATCAGATACACATAAACACTGATGTAAATATCATAAATACCACAAAGAGTTAAACAAAAACAATTATTTATAATAACCTGATAACAAGTAATCCTGCTGAACAGGTTTTACTATGTGAAAGTGATTCTTATGAAGAAGAATAAACTGACAGGGAGGACTTTTACTGGTTCTATGGAAGACCGTTACTGCAGAAAAAAGAAAGATGAAATTAGTTTTGTTTTTTTTTAAATATGAAGAAAACTTGATAAACTGAGTCTCAATTAAAAGTTGAGACTGAAGTTTAAATCAACTCTCTTTAAGCGTTAGCTCACGTTGGCCATCTACAGCTGATTAAATCTACCGTCTACTTCAGCGCATCTTTGTTTCAAAGATTACAAAATCAATTTAAAAGTAATAACTGTGAATATTTTTGTTTTTATGAGCTAGTGAAAATTATATTTAATGTCGAAATTAAAATTTAATAGAAAGGAAGGCAAAGTTTGTCACAATTCTTCAAGTTGTGACAAACTAACATTAAAATGAAACAGTAAAAAGTAATAATCATAATATGAACTCATCATACTCAACTTTATTATTTGTCCTCTATTATATTTCAGACGGGAGATATAAAAACAAATACGAGCTTTTATTTCTGACAGGAAGTGGCCTCTGAGGATCTGAAGAGGGTTTTAGTGCGTTTGTCTCCTAAATAAAAGGATTCTGAATATGAAGACGCTTTTCAGAGAATTACTTTGTCTCTCATATATATATATATATATATATATATATATATATATATATATATATACATATACATATAGTACTTTATACTGTACTACACCTTAGAGGTACATGTAGTACTTTATACTGTACTACACCTCAGAGGTACATATAGTACTTTATACTGTACTACACCTCAGAGGTACATGTAGTACTTTATACTGTACTACATCTCAGAGGTACATAGTGTACTTTATACTACATCTCAGAGGTACTTTACTGTACTCCATTTATCTGAAAACTGCAGTTTAAGTTTTTAGATTCAGATGTAAAATAAATGAGATGATCAACTAATACAATATGAAACATTGATGTATGAAGCACTGAAAATTAACTCAATGAGTAATTTTATGTATTATACTTTAAATACATTTAACTGCATGTAGTAATACTTTGAGTACAGATGTAGCTTCAGTATATCCTGTATGTATTAATACTCTCATTGTGTTTTAATAGTGGAGGAAGATTACTTTGAAGTGATCGGTGGACTGATTCAGAGGATCCGCTTGTCTTTGTATACTGAAAGTACTTAAGTACTCTCTGTACTTAAGTACTTTGATACTTTCATCAGGACGTCTACAGTATTAGAGAACTTTCAGGTTTCATAAAAAAAGACACGAGATTTTAAATTCTTTTCTTTGTATTTTTGTTTTGTTTTCAGAGAATCAGAGACGTCACATGATTAATATTCATCACTTACAGTAAATGAGACAAAACGCGTTTAAAGCTCCGTTCTTTTTTTATATTTGATGGCTATCCAGCGTAGGGAAACCTGAGGAGCGCGGCCTGTCTGGGGCCAAGTCGCAGCTCCGTGAGGTCCACGTTGCCACCATCGGCCGGCAGGACGGCGCCGTCGGTGCTGAGGACGACCATCGCACGCCGAGGAAGCGCCGCGCTGCTCAGCTGCAGCGCCACCGCCTCCTCCGCCCAGTTGAAGGTGGCCAGATAGCGCTCGCTCTGATCCCAGACGCGCAGGTACACCAGTGAGGAGGAGGAGTTAGAGAGGAGCAGGAAGTCTCCGAACAATAGGGAGCGCTCTTTACCACGGAGCTCACTCAGAGCACTGAAGAACCGGAGACAGGACCGACGCTCCGCCTGCTCCTCCTGGAGGAGAGAATACACAGTGTCATTACTGTACTGCTGTACTAGTACTAATACTGCTGGTACTAGTACTACTGCTACTATGAGGACTAAAATTAATGCTAGTACTATAGCTGTAGTACCTTTTCTCCTGTTGTAACCACTTCTGTGACTGCTGGTACTGCCAGCACTGATAACAGCATTTCTGCTACAAGTACTTCCACTACATGTACTCTTGCACTACTTGTTCTTGCATTATTTGTACTTGTACTACTAGTAGTAGTACTTGCCCTACTTGTATTAGCGTAACTTGTACTTGCGCTACTTTTACTTGTACTCCTTGTACTTGTGCTACTTTTACTTGTACTCCTTGTACTTGCGCTACTAGTACTTGTACTCCTTGTACTCCTCGTACTTGTACTCCTTGTACTTCCTCCTGTCACTCTCAGTATCTCCATGTTTAGTTTTTTTTACCTTCAAAGTCCCGTTCAGCTCCTCATCAGTGTCCCAAAGCATTCTGGGAAACTTGGTGCCCTTTAACACAGATGATAAAAAGTGAAGATCAATCAGTGATAATCAATAATCATGTTTGATGATGAATCAGAAAGGACTCCTTCAGCACCACCTGGTGGTGGGAGTGAGGGAGACGCCGTAGACCAGACTCCACTCATTAATCTACTGATTTAACATCCGTCTCTCAGGTCTCACTGCTACTGCTGGTACGAGTCCTACTGCTGGTACGAGTCCTACTGCTGGTACTAGTCCTACTGCTACTGCTGGTACAAGTCCTACTGCTGGTACTAGTCCTACTGCTGGTACTAGTTCTACTGCTACTGCTGGTACAAGTCCTACTGCTGGTACGAGTCCTACTGCTACTGCTGGTACTAGTTC
>NW_022280279.1:81192-100656 GCF_004355925.1 Anarrhichthys ocellatus
CTAGTCCTACTGCTACTGCTGGTATGAGTCCTACTGCTGGTACGAGTCCTACTGCTACTGCTGGTACAAGTCCTACTGCTGGTACTAGTCCTACTGCTACTGCTGGTACGAGTCCTACTGCTGGTACTAGTTCGACTGCTACTGCTGGTACGAGTCCTACTGCTGGTACTAGTCCTACTGCTGGTACTAGTCCTACTGCTACTATTCTTTATGAAGTAACAGACGCCATAGACCAGACTCCACTGATTAATCCACTGATTTAACATCCGTCTCTCAGGTCTCACGGGACGCGTCCTCACCTCGTCCATCAGGCCGATCTCGTCTCCGTAGTTGAAGACGGGCGTCCCCGGCAGCGTGAGCAGCAGCAGCTGGTGCAGTTTGACCAGAGCCGGTACCACCAGCGAGGCCAGGTGACCCTGGTCCCGCCCCCCCAGGCTCCAGGTCAGCTTGAGCTGGTTGTGGGACGAGTACAAGAGCTGGACAGACTGAGCGAGCTCAGTGGCGTCCGCGGCGCCCGCGCTGCCGGGGCCGAGGAGGACCCTGGAGACCAGCAGGTCCACGCCGGTGGAGTTGAGGAGGGCGGACACGTCTTCAGCCGAGGAACGCTCTGTGACGCCGATCAGGACTCTGGAAAAACACATCCAGTCTTCGTTGGTACAAACGGACCGAGATATAAATATTTTATTTCATATCTGGACAGTTTTCTATTCTGAGGACTTTAGAAGTTGTCCTGATTCTGTTTGAGGGTGATTAGGATTAGAATTTGAGTCATGATGGACCTGGTCCCAGAGGTCCCAGTAGTCCCAGTGGACTCAGTGGTACCAGAGGTCTCAGAGGTTCCAGTGGACTCAGTAGTCACATTGGTCCCAGAGAGCCCAGTGGTCCCAGAGAGTCCAGTGGTCCCAGTGGTCACAATGGACTTAGTGGTCCCAGTGGACTAAGTGGTCCCAGTGGTCCCACTGGTCTCAATGGTTTCAGTGGTCCCAGAGGTCCTAGAGGTCTCAGAGGTCCCAGTGGTCCCAGAGGTCCAAGTGGTCTGACAGATTGGTCTCTGACCTCTTGTTGGGACTGTCCTCCGTCCCGTTGTGGACGATGGCTCTGATGTCTGTCCACAGAGACGGCACCATGGAGGCCACTCGCTCCACCCCCGACATCTGCACGCCGTCCACGCCTTGTTTCATCCAGAAGACCAGAGCAGACTGAGGACAGACAGACAGACAGACAGCTGGTAGAGACAGACAGCTATGGCGTCCCCTCTGGGGATGTAAACAGGAAGTGTAATAGTGAGCTAGCATTGACAGTCCGACTGATCTCTGTTCAGATCCTGTCTGCAGTGAACTGTCTCTCTCTCTCTCTCTCTCTCTCTCTCTCTCTCTGTCTGTCTGTCTCTCTGTCTGTCTGTCTGCCTGTCTGTCTCTCTCTCGCTCACCTTCAGCCTCTCAGCTACGTTGGTCACACTGACGTTGGAGAACCAGGGTCCAGATGAACCCTGGTAGTTTGGAGTCAGATCCAGAACCACAGAAATACCTGCAGAGATAGACAACATGTAAACTAGACCAGGATCCTGAATACTGAGTACTGTTCTCAAAGCTCATTCCTTCTAATAATGATTGTCATCGTCACCCTTCTTATGAGCTGCCTGGACCAGGTCTTTGAACTGGTCCAGGGTTCCAGACTCAGAGGAGACCTCCTCAAACCTCAGACTCATGACGTCGTCTGCTGGAGCTACGTGGACCGGACCGACCACCAGACCTCGGATCTTCATTTGAGACAGACTGCCCACCTTCTGCTCCACTCCTGGGGGCAGGGAGGAGGAGGAGGAGGAGGAGGAGAGGGAAGAGGAAGAGGAGGAAAGGGAGGAGGTGGTGGAGGAGGAGGAAGACAAAACGGAATGCCTTGCTTCACATCTTCATGAATATACAGTATATAATAAATAATCTCTCCCAGAATGCCTTGCTTTCCTCACCCTTCAGGTCTTTCAGGGCGCTGAAGGCCCCGATGTCTCCGATCTGGTACAGCGGGCCGTCGTTCCACCAGCTGGAGGACGGGAGGTCTCTGCAGCGGGGAGCCTGGAGGACGATGAGGACGGCTCCACCCAACATCCCCAACCAGCCGAACCAGAACACCACAAGCAACACCCAGCGCGTCCTCACCCAGCTGAGGAGACAGGGAGGAGGACAAGAGACAGGGAGGGGGACGAGGAGACAGGGAGAGGGACGAGGAGACAGGGAGGAGGATGAGGAGACAGGGAGGGGGACGAGGAGACAGGGAGGGGGGACGAGGAGACAGGGAGGAGGATGCATGGAAGGAGAGCATCGGAGACATTCAGACATAATTCATTATATATAGTGTGTGTGTGTGTGTGTGTTGGCGCCTCCTCACCCCGGAGTCCCGGCCACCCTCAGCAGCTCCTCTTTGTTCAGTCCGGTGAATTTCACCTCCTCCTCCTCCTCGTCCTGAATCTTCAGCTTCACGGTTCCGTTCTTCTCCATCACCGCTCCGTCTGCCGGCTCCGCCTCCTCTCCTCCGGCAGACGGAGCGTCCTCGGCCCGGTCTCCTCCTCCTCCTCCGGTCATCGGCTGCTTCTCCTGCTCCTCCTGGTCCAGATCCGCCTCGCTCACATCGGCCTCCGTCGCATCGGCATCTGCGGCGACCGCATCTGGACCTGGCGCCTCCGTCGGATCCGCATCTTTGGTCTCAGCATCCTTCAGATCCACGTTGGTCTCCTCCGTGTTCATACCGGCGGTGATCTGTTAATGGATCTAATAGAGCGGCTCGGTACCGTCAGCGGAGTCCGTGATGTCTGTCTGACTGTCTGTCTGACTGTCTGTCTGACTGTCTGTCTGTCTGTCTCTCTGTCTCTCTGTCTGACCGTAACGAATGATGCCTTCACTGCTGTGGGAAAAACGGGAACTCCCGGTCTCCTCTCACGTGTTCCATAGGTTGTTGTTTTGTTGGTTGTTGTTTACACATTCAAATAAAAACAGACAAATGAGTCAAGTGTTTTGTAAACAACAGTAAACATCAGCTGTGTTTAGTGAAGCTGACACGTCCTGTGCTCTGAACACAGGACGTGGTTTTCACTTTCATGGAGTGTTGAGCAGCATTTAAATAATGTTGTCATGTTCAGACTACGTGGATGAACTGATGAGGCTCGTACTTGAGGAGGCGTTTGAGGACCCGACTCCATTTGTTGAGGAGTTGAAGACGAGGACCTGTGGCCCCAGTGAGAGACCCTCAGAGGAGGAAGTGTTGCCGGCATGTGTCCCGCTTCAGTCCAGGAGCAGCCTGAAGGCCACATGATGACTAGATGTTTGTGAAATACAAGAGGACGGGATGACGACCTTCATGTCCTAAAGAGAAGCAGCTGACAAAGCTCCGGATGGCCTGTAGAGGACCACACATCATCACCATTGCAGATAAAATATGCTGTATGTACAGCAGGTTATTATATAAGTTCAGCGAGGTCCAGTCAGAGAGGATTCATCACAGTAATGTCTATGACACTATGACTTAGTTCCATATATCGTGAAGTAGCCAACAGTTGTATTAACATCTGTATGTCGTCAACAACTGACTGTCAAATACAATAAAGAAAGTTGAATTGAATAATATTAATTGTCAGATTTGAAATTGAACTGGATGAATTATAAATAACATATACTCTAACAATAAATAAATATTCTTTTCTCATTAGAATTCTTTTTTTTTTATAAAAATTTTTTTTTTTAAATTGTATTTCTTTATTTCTTTATTTTTTAATGTTTTAATTTTTTAATTTTTTAATTTTATTTATTTATTTTTTTTAAATCTATTTATTTCTATATACGTGTTCTATATTTATTTTAATTCATTCATTTAATTATTATTATTTTGTTTGTTTTGTTTTGGGGAAATATTGTAAATGTATTGTGTGATTCACACTCCGGAGCAGAATGAGGCGGTAATGCTCTAATACAGATGTATGGTAACCACCGAAGAAGAAGAGGTGGAGGAGGGGGAGGAGGAAGAAGAGGAGGAGATAAGAGAGGAAGAGGAGGAGACAGCAGCAGTCTCTCTCCTTCAGTCTCGTGGGTGATCATGGCGGACACAGACGGTGAGTAGCTGCGCGTGTTTTTAGTGAAACGAGAACTTTTAACTGATGAGAATATTTAAAGTTTAAAGTTAAACCTGCAGCTGATTAAAGTGCACGAGTCTGTTTCTGTCGGCTTCCTCAAACGGACCCTCAGTCAGTTTATCTACGCGTGAGGCCGGACTCCATGATGGAAACAGAGTATTTTTATGTGTTAATACGTATTTATATGTTTTAATGGAGGATTGTTGTGGTTCAGTGTGTTGAAGCTCTGCGTCGTGTTTGTTAGTTCAGCGCGTGTAGAAACCTGCAGGTTTTAGGGTTTTTCAGCACGTGGGCCCCGGAAAGACCCATGTGTGGCTGCTCGCGTGGAACCAGATCCAGCCAGAAAAGCCTAGTTTATTGCTACAGTTTGAGATATATTCTTCATCATCTTCATCACATTAAGAGGATTAAACCACGTGTTCAGTGGTTGAATCAGAAGTCGATGATTCTGATCACACGGCCTGTTAGCTTTAGTTAGCCGCCCGATGCTAACTACCACGTGTGGTCGGAGGCAACTGGGCTGGTTCTCTTTCCTCCATTAATGGCGTCAGACTTTAATCATAAAACAAACTTAAAATGTTTTTCTGCTGGAAACTCAAACTCCTGTTTTTGAGATTCGTTTCGTCACATTTAATAATTTATTATTAATAATTCAACACGTGTTCACCTCGGAGTATGAAATGTCTCTTTGAGGTCGCGTTAGACGCTGAAATAAAGTAAAAACATCAAGGTACGGTTTTAGAATTAAAGATGTAAAACGTTGTTTAAATCTGTGATTTGTTCTGCAGCGTCGGGGAAGAAGAAGAAGAAAACGAGGAAAGTCGGTGAAGAAGAAGTCGGTGTGAGTAGAGAAGTGAATTCTGTTCATGTTGATTTAATAACTTTATTTCTCTCTGAATGCAGATTAAAGTTAATTTCTCTGTTAACAGGAGATCCAGCAGAGCGGAGACTTCCTCATCCAACCAGAGTCCAAGGTGTTCTCTCTGGACACGTCTCAGTGGCCCCTGCTGCTCAAGGTACACTCGCCTGTCTTTAGTACCGTAATACACCCGGCTCGCCTGTCTTTAGTACCGTAATGCACCCGGCTCGCCTGTCTTTAGTACCGTAATGCACCCGGCTCGCCTGTCTTTATTTATTACCGTATTTATTAAAGGTGCGCCTTACAACATAAGGTACCATGTTATTTGTAATTTAAAATGCATGGTTGTATTAATGATGATTATAGATATAGATAGATATATCTCTATCTGAAAGAGAAATATAATATAAACACACTAGTCTTGCACATGTGAAGTGATGAAGAAGTTTATCCATTCGCCGAGCGGCCATCTTGTCTTAGTCACTGGCTCTGCCCTCGTTCTGGGAGCGGGGCCTCTCTGCAGCGGTGCCGACGTTGTTTCGGCGTTCTGCCGGAAGGCGACCTGACACTGCTCAGAGAACGACACAAGACTCGAGCGCTGCCGAGATGATTTCACTGTTCTGATCACATGAAGACATAAATATGTAAGAGTGCTTTGTGTTAAGCAACAAGTTTAAACTTGAACTCTGTTAGTCCGGTTTCTAATTTTATTTAACATAAAATTGTTTCTTGCAGAATTTTGATAAACTAAACATCCGAACGGCTCATTACACTCCTCTACCGAACGGCAGCAACCCTCTGAAGAGGAACATCCAGGACTATGTTAGGTAATGCTAAGCTAACCGCATCTAGGCCTCTGTTGGGTAATGCTAAGCTAACTGCATCTAGGCCTCTGTTGGTTAATGCTAAGCTAACCGCATCTAGGCCTCTGTTGGTTAATGCTAAGCTAACCGCATCTAGGCCTCTGTTGGTTAATGCTAAGCTAACTGCATCTAGGCCTCTGTTGGTTAATGCTAAGCTAACCACATCTAGGCCTCTGTTGGGTAATGCTAAGCTAACCGCATCTAGGCCTCTGTTGGGTAATGCTAAGCTAACYGCATCTAGGCCTCTGTTGGGTAATGCTAAGCTAACCGCACCCGGGCCTCTGTTGGGTAATGCTAAGCTAACCGCACCCGGGCCTCTGTTGGGTAATGCTAAGCTAACCGCACCTGGGCCTCTGTTGGGTAATGCTAAGCTAACCGCACCTAGGCCTCTGTTGGGTAATGCTAAGCTAGCAACATTCAGGATTATGTTAGGTAATGCTATGCTAACAATAGATGTTACTTCCTGTCAGGACTGGCTTCATCAACCTGGACAAACCAGCGAACCCGTCGTCTCACGAGGTGGTGGCGTGGATCCGGAGGATCCTGCGAGTGGAGAAGACGGGTCACAGCGGGACGCTCGACCCGAAGGTCACCGGCTGCCTGATCGTCTGCGTGGACCGAGCCACGCGATTGGTCAAGTCCCAGCAGAGCGCCGGTACCCAGACATGACCGCTTCCTGTTTGTTACTGATACTTATTGATCGCGGCACTGAACGTGTCCACCTGGCTGTCCATGTGCGAGCACAGTAAAACCCAGCGGCCCCCCTCACTACTCTCTGTGTGTGTTGCAGGTAAAGAGTATGTGGGGATCGTTCGGCTGCACAATGCCATAGAGAGTGAACACACCCTGGCCCGGGTGAGTCTGACCACCTGTCAGTCACTTTGATTCTAAAAGCATTTCATTAGAAACTAGTTCAGGAACAATGAGCTGTAGAAGGTGAACGTAGATTTATGTCTGTAAACAAACCTGTGGTTTACTCTGATTGGCTGTCTGTGTGTTGGTTATGTGACCGTTGTTGACTGAGTTTCTATCTGTAGGGGTTGGAGACGCTGACGGGCGCTTTGTTCCAGCGACCGCCGTTGATCGCCGCTGTGAAACGTCAACTCAGAGTCCGAACGGTCTACGAGAGTAAACTGATCGAGTACGACCCCGAGAGGAGATTAGGTAAGATCAATATGACCGAGGACATTAATACCTTAAGAGGTGATGTCATCGATCACATGTTCTGTGTTCCTCAGGGATCTTCTGGGTGAGCTGTGAGGCAGGAACTTACATACGGACTCTGTGTGTCCACCTGGGTCTGATGCTCGGGGTCGGAGGTCAGATGCAGGAACTCAGACGAGTCCGGTCTGGAGTCCTGGGAGAGAAGGTCGGTACCACTTCCCCCGTGTCGTCACATTCAAAGTGTTGAGTTCAGGCCTTCTGCTCC
Source organism: Anarrhichthys ocellatus (assembly GCF_004355925.1). Taxonomy (NCBI): domain Eukaryota; kingdom Metazoa; phylum Chordata; class Actinopteri; order Perciformes; family Anarhichadidae; genus Anarrhichthys; species Anarrhichthys ocellatus. The sequence continues at coordinate 88,461 of NW_022280279.1, forward strand.
GTGTCGGTCTGTCAATTTAACTTTGGAACAGAAACCTGCAGCTGGGGCCCGGATTACATCATCGGTTGTGGTTGTGGAGCCTCTGTGCTGCTGACATCGTCACGGCGTCATCGTCATGACCTCATGCATGGGTTTGTGTTCAGGACCACATGGTGACGATGCACGACGTGCTGGACGCTCAGTGGCAGTTTGATCACAACAAAGACGAGACGTATCTGAGGCGAGTCGTGTTCCCTCTGGAGAAGCTGCTGGTGTCCTACAAACGTCTGGTGATGAAGGACAGCGCGGTGAGTCTTCATCACTTTATTGTAATACTGAGTACATTTTAACAAATCATAATATCCTGTCACCATAATGCGACTCAATGTAACATTGAGTTATGTTTTATTTGATTGTCTTCCGGTTTTAGCTGAAGTTGTATCACTTATTACCAGCTGTTCTTTCTGCATGTTACACTTATTTATTATGGATTCTAATTGGTCAGTAGGCGGAGCTTCTATAGTGACGGGGTGGCCATAATAATAGAAACCCCTCTGAGTGAACACTGACGTATAGTTTTTGTTTAAAGATATTTTTCCCTTCATTTAGAAAATACTCCGCACCAGCAGGTGGTGATAAAGGCTACTTAATCAATACCACAGAAGAAGAATCTGAAGTGGAAAGATAATGATGTCATCATTTAACGTGATGAGAAGCTAATGGTTAATATAATATGATGCGTTTCAGGTGAACGCCATCTGTTACGGAGCTAAGATCATGCTGCCAGGTGTCCTCAGGTACGAAGACGGCATCGAGATGAACCAGGACATCGTCGTCATAACCACCAAGGGAGAGGCCATCTGCACAGGTGAGACGGGGGTCTGTCTCTCTCCGTCTGTCCGTCGCTCTCTCTGTCTGAAGCCACATGATGAGTGTAGATGCTGCAGTAGCTCTCGGGCTGTGATGACCTGCTATCTATCACCCTTTTCTGATGGCTGTGTTTCATCATGATCGTGATCACAGGATCGTGTGACTTTCTTAACGTTCACTTTATTTGTCGTCCAGCTGTTGCTCTGATGACCACGGCTGTGATCTCCACCTGTGATCACGGCATCGTGGCGAAGATCAAGAGAGTGATCATGGAGAGAGACACGTACCCTCGGAAGTGGGGCCTGGGTCCGAAGGTAAAGTCCTGTTTAAATAAAGTTTATTCAAATAAAGTTTATTTAGTCTCAATAGTAACGGCTTGTTTCTTCAGGCGAGTCAGAAGAAGATGATGGTTCAGAAAGGACTACTCGACAAACACGGGAAGCCCAACGGCAGCACGCCCGCCGACTGGAAGAGCCAATACGTGGACTACAGGTAAGCCTCACCTGAGGGGGCGGGGCCGGTGCTCAGGTGTGTGTGCAGACAGTTATCCCTCTCTGAGCTGACGTGCTCTCTGAGGGAGTCGGTCTGCTACAGGAACTCTCAGCCATGAGCTTCTTCACTCTGATGCTGCTGAGCTGCAGCTCACCTGAGAACAGTGGTGTCATCGCGCTCACCTGAGAACAGTGGTGTCATCGCGCTCACCTGAGAACAGTGGTGTCATCGCGCTCACCTGAGAACAGTGGTGTCATAAAAATCTTACTAATTATTTTGTTTTTGATTGACAGCATCTCCAAGGCAACTGCAGAGTCATGTGACACGTCAGCAAAGGTAAGTTCACTCCACCTGTCGTCCAATCGGAGTGCACCTGATGTTCACTGAAGTGGTGATGTCATCACTAAACCTGTTCCTCTACAGAGGAAGAGGGAGGCGGCCGACAGCGACGGCGAAGCAGCAACGCCCAGCACACCTACCGTAGAGGTGAAGAAGAAGAAAAAGAAGAGGGTGCAACTGGAGGAGGCGGAGCCTGAGGTGGTGGAGGCGGAGCCTGAGGCAGAGGTGAGTAATGACTTACAAGGTTTTCAACAAACATCATCTGAATATAACAAACTTAACACTTAAAGAGAAACTCTGAAAATAACCAGATTTATTCAGATAATTTAAATATAATTGTTTCAACATTGTTTATTTCTTGTAGGTTTTAAGTGCCAAGAAGAAGAAGAAGAAGAAGAAGAAGAAACTAAAAGACGATGGTGCGACAGACTAACGGACAGGTGAACTGTCTGAGGCTCCGCCCACTTTTCACACCTGCCTGAACGCAAATCCCTCATGAGTTTTACAATAATGGACACGCAAAGAAAAGGACTTTTTTGTTTTTGTATACATTTTATTATTTTTTGTTCTTTCAGTTGTAAATACCTCAACAGAGTCTGTTTGTAATTTCAAAATAAAAGTCTGTTTTCTATATTTGTGTTCAGTTGTATTCAGATATAGTTTTAGTTAGATCGTTATAGAGCATAAATCCGTTTGGGTCAAATAAACTGTCTTTTATGGATGAACTGATGACCATTGACACGTCAATGGTCACTAAGCACAATTCTATAGTATTAAAATAAAGTGGCTGTTCTGTGATATTAACTGCAACTTATCGGTGTGGCAGTAAACTAGCAGTTCATTCCTGTAGATGACGAGGTGTCATCGGCATAAAGGACAACTACATTCATGTTCTGTACAGAGAAAAGGTCCTTATCATTTTATCTCAAACTAGTACACGTCTAGGAATAACTCGGCTTTATGTCCAATAGGAGCTCGGTATGGAGGTTCTCCTCGGCTTTATGTCCAACAGGAGCTCGGTATGGAGGTTCTCCTCGGCTTTATGTCCAACAGGAGCTCGGTATGGAGGTTCTCCTCAGCTTTATGTCCAACAGGAGCTCAGTATGTAGGTTCTCCTCAGCTTTATGTGAAGCCGGTGGACCGGTTTCTCTTTGAAGTTACATCGCTATGGAAACCTTTGATGCAGGCAGGCACACAGGTGATTATGAGCTAATTAGTGCAGATTGATCTACACAGATGACGATAGTATTACTTCTTGTCTCTCACACAGTCACTGAGGTTTTAGAGATTTTGATTCTGATAGTCTCCTCACCCACTCCCACCCTTTCAAAATAAAAGCCCCATTGATTAACAAGAACCTCAGAATTGGGCTTTTTTTGTTTAAATTCTTAATGCGACAACTACTGCTGCTAATATTACCAGTATTCCTGCTACAACTTCTGTTGCTACTATTACCACTAATGCTAGTACTACTACAACAAATATTACTACTACTGCAATTACTATTACTAGTAATAAAACTATTACTAATACCACTACAACAAATGCCATTACGATACTGCTACCACCAATACTACTCCTACTGCTATTACTACCAATACAACTATTATTAATACTACTTTCACTGCTACTACTACTATTTCAACCATTACTACAACCACTGCTATTAAATTTATATTAATAATACTACCAATAGTTGTACTTTTGGTACTATAACTTTGACAGCAACATTGTTTATCTTCCAGATTTTCCTGCATTGTAATTTAGCTTCTTTAGATAAAACGATTTAACTCATTCTGCCAGTTATACATTTAAACTTCTAGGTTTTCATCGGTGTGGTTCAACATTTTTAAGACATTTTTTTTCAGCTTTCCACTGCATTTTCTAGTTCATTCATTTGGTAACGTTGGGCCACTTTACCCTTAATGCAGCGGTGATGACAATGACAGGTTATCCAGAAAAGGCACATTTTGTGTCAATAACATTTAAACGTTTAGTAATTTCCCACCAACAAACATGTTAAATAAATGATTTGGATTTGTAGTCAAACGGCTCAACTGAGAACTGACCCCGCCCCCACAGGTGATGTCACAGTCTTCTCTGATTGGTCAGACACAGTGGCAGGAGAGCGGGTCTCTGTGTGAGCTAGTAATGACTCGTACTCTGTGATTGGTCAGTTTCTGCAGGTCAGAGATCAGCTGCAGCAGACGAGGACTCGGCTGGTAGACGACCCGGCTCGGGTCCGTTGGGTCTGGTTTGTAGAATGAATCCAGAACCTCCAGAGTGACGAGATGCTGAAGCTGCTGCAGATTCATGAAGTCACTGTCCGACAGGTGATGATGTCTGAAACACAGAAACACTCAAGTAAACAACCAGCAGGTCGCTACGGAGACCAGCAGGTAGATACGGAGACCAGCAGGTCACTACGGAGACCAGCAGGTAGATACGGAGACCAGCAGGCAGATACGGAGACCAGCAGGCAGATACGGAGACCAGCAGGCAGATACGGAGACCAGCAGGTAGATACGGATACGGAGACCAGCAGGTAGATACGGATACGGAGACCAGCAGGTAGATACGGAGACCAGCAGGTAGTGACGGATACGGAGACCAGCAGGTAGATATGGAGACCAGCAGGTAGATACGGAGACCAGCAGGTAGATATAAGCAGCTGTTTTGTTTGCTGTCAGATTTTGTTGATGAGGTGTCAGTGACTCACCTGATCCGGAGTGTCCTCAGGTGAGGGAACAGCTGTGGGAGGAGTCTAACTAGGCCGGAAGAGGAGCTCCAGGGTTCCAGGTGCAGGTGTTCCAGGTGAGGAGCTCTGTGCGAAACCACCTGCAGGTCTTCAGGCTGCAGGTCCACACAGAGAGTCAGACTGAGGAGGGAGGATGGCAGGAATTCGGCGTACACCGCCAGAGGATGGCCTCCTATTGGATAAGACAGAGGTCATGATGACATCACTGTCACAGTACAGCTGCAGTAGATGTCGACACTCACCGTGCACACTGAGGCTGCGGAGCTGCGGCAGTGACGTCAGCCATGTTTGCAGGTGACAAATGGGACCAGGTACGGAGTACAGGTGGAAGATTGACAGGCTGAGGAGGCGGGACAAAGGCTGCAGAACTTCCTGTGTCACCACGGCGTCGTAGTTCAACAACTGAAGGTCAGACAGCTGCAGAGCGCCACCACCTGGTTTAAGACAAGCATAACATTTATATCAACCTGTTATTACCCGTGTCATCAAAGCTGTTTTTACCCGTGTCATCTCACCTGTTATTACCCGTGTCATCTCACCTGCTATTACCCGTGTCATCTCACCTGCTATTACCCGTGTCATCTCACCTGCTATTACCCGTGTCATCTCACCTGCTATTACCCGTGTCATCTCACCTGTTATTACCCGTGTCATCTCACCTGCTATTACCCGTGTCATCTCACCTGCTATTACCCGTGTCATCACAGCTGTTATTACCCGTGTCACCACAGCTGTTATTACCCGTGTCATCACACTTGTTATTACCCACTTGTTATTACCCGTGTCATCTCACCTGTTATTACCCGTGTCCCAAAAAGCATCATGGGGTCAAGGTTGGAGGCTTGCTGGAGGAGCTAAAGGACCGTGTGATACCTGCTGATTGGATAATGTCACATTTACCTGTGAGGTGGGCGGGGCTGAAGAAGTCACGTGACAGTGTTCTGTAGGTAATCATGGTCCAGGACAGGTGTTTCAACTCAGTCAGGTGAGTCAGGACACCGCTCAGCGTCGGGACTCTCAGACTGCCATCATGGTGCAGCTGCAGAGAGGTGAGATGAGTCAGCTGACTGAGTGCGGCCAACAGGTGAGATGCGGGACAGGTGAGCTTCACGTTACACAGTCTGAGCTCCAACAACCGCTGACTCAGGGAAAACAGGAAGTCAATGTTCTTCAGCGGCGAGGAACAGGAAGTGACAGACAGACGCTGCATCCATTGGAACAGCTTCAGCTCATCGACGCCCACTTCCCTCCAGTCATCCAATCGCAGCGCCCCGAGAGCAGGAAGCCAGGTGGCGAGCTGCTTCAGGTGTTTCCTCTTACCTGAACGCACCGAAATGATGTCCACGCGCCTCTGAGCCAGGCTCCGCCAGAAGGGCCGGTTGTAACGGGAGAAGTTCCGCAGGGCCACGCTGAACCCGTGCCAAAGGGGGCGGGACTTATCCACCAAATGCCTGAAGTGAACGCAGGTGCAGCGCAAGTTCAACTTGTCGCTCCAGGACAGGAAGCCGAACACCTGAAGCCACAGCTCGGCCGGAAGCTGCTGGAGAACCAACATCTTTAACGAGGACACGGAGGTCCGTCTGATCGATTATTGATTATTATTAGTCCAGATATTCAGATGTTCAGAGGAAGGGTTGCTCTCGTCATCTTCTTCTGCTGCTTCCTGCTGCGTCAACTAGAAGAGATCGTGTGGCAGCAGCAGGAGGTCTCACTCTGTCTGTTACCTTATTGTGAAGGGGTCTCACTCTGACTGTTGTTTTATTGTGAAGAGTTCTCACTCTGACTTGTTTTATGGGGAAGAGGTCTCACTCTGTCTGTTGTTTTATTGTGAAGAGTTCTCACTCTGACTGTTGTTTTATGGGGGAGAGGTCTCACACTGTTGTTTTATTGTGAAGAGTTCTCACTCTGTTGTTTTATGGGGAAGAGGTCTCACTGACTGTTTTATGGGGAAGAGGTCTCACTCTGTTGTTTTATTGTGAAGAGGTCTCACTCTGACTGTTTTATTGTGAAGAGGTCTCACTCTGACTGTTTTATTGTGAAGAGGTCTCACTCTGACTGTTTTATTGTGAAGAGGTCTCACTCTGACTGTTTTATTGTGAAGAGGTCTCACTCGTATCTTATTGTGAAGAGGTCTCACTCGTATCTTATTGTGAAGAGGTCTCACTCTGACTGTTGTTTTATTGTGAAGGGGTGTCACTCTGACTGTTTTTATTGTGAAGGGGTCTCACTCTGACTGTTATCTTAATGTGAAGAGTTCTCACTCTGACTGTTGTTTTATTGTGAAGAGTTCTCACTCTGACTGTTTTATTGTGAAGAGGTCTCACTCTTGTTTTATTGTGAAGAGGTCTCACTCTGACTGTTGTTTTATTGTGAAGAGGTCTCACTCTGACTGTTGTTTTATTATTCTATATAAACATCTGATGTCATGTGTTATGAATAAACATAAATAAGTAGATTTTAATAATAACGTTAAATAATAAAATATTGTTTCATGGTTTTGAAGAAAATGAATGAATAAACACAAAAGAACCATTGAGAACAGTGGCGGCTGGTCAATAGAGGGCGCTAGGGCGCTGCCCCACCTTGAGCCACAACAAATAAAATAAAATAAATGATAATAATAATAAACTATACAAATTGTCAATATTTGTGTTTTTGAAATATGGAATCACCAGTAATATGTGTAAAATATGATATCTGCGGTAAATATATGCTTTTCCTGCACGTCCTCTCCGCGCGTGCACGTCTCAGCAGCTCTGGGGCGCTGGAGAAACTGCCCAAAAGAGGCGGGGCTATGAAGCAGTTTAGCCAATTGCTGGTTAAAGATATAAATGTGTGACATACAATTTAACCAATCAGCGCCCTCAAATAGATTCAGTTTGAGGCAGAATCAATTCTGCCCCAAACTGAATGGATTCTGCCCTTCCTGGAAGTCTGTTCTCGTGGGTCCTTGCTCATGGCTCTTCAGAGATCCCTCCTCCCTCCTCAGAGCAGAAATAAGAGCTTTGGGACGGCCGTCAACATGGCGGCGCAGAACAGCTTCCAGCTCGAGCGAGGAGTCTCAAGTCTGTTATTTGGGTACATCTCAAGTCTCTTAATGTCATCCCCGTTTCCCTCACTTGGGTCCTTTCCTTGCGTCTTAGTCCCTCCCACCAGGGATGCATGGAGGAAACCATGCGAGGAGAGAGGAACGAGGAGATATGTTTTAAGAGACATGAGACGTCCTTTCCTCAGTTGTGGACATGTGAAGCGACGTCTGTTTCTGATGACATTCATAATAAAGTTATTGAGGGAAACATCAGATCATGAAAACACAAATCTTTCTAATAAATGTAGAAAGTTGTTTGTGGTCCTTTTGTTGTTCAGTCTACAATGAACTTTTATTTAAACCAGATGTTGAATCAGAAACCTAATCAAATATAAACTAGAGTTTACTCTGATCCGTCTTCACTCTGGTGTTAAACTCAGTCAGTCAGTCTGATCGGCTGCAGCGTCCAATCACATGACTGATGAACAGTGAGGGGGCGTGTCGGCCGTTAAAAGACTTCCTGGAAGTCTGTTCTCGTGGGTCCTCGCTCATGGCTCCTCCGAGGTCCCTCCTCCATCCTCCATCCTCAGAGCTACATTAGAGCTTTGGGACGACCGTCAATATGGCGGCGCAGAAACAACTTCCGGTTCACCGAGGATCGAGGAGTGAGGAAACGACAATTAAGAGACTTGAGAAGTACCCTTTGTCATTTCCTCGCTCAACCGGAAGCGATCCTCACTTGAACCGGAAGCTGAAACTGGAAGCGATCCTACCTCAAGACCCGTTTGAGAGGAGAACTTTGAGGAGAACCTTCAGGCCAAAGAGCTGATATCAGATCAGCCTGACCTCACAACCAGACAGCAGACTAGTGGGAAAGGGAAGCAGTACATGAAGCTTCTCCACTAGCTGAACACCAGACAGGTTAGGCTAGCTGGATATGCTAGCTGTCATGCTAATAACTCATTCAGCTTTTTAAAACAACGGGGACAGATCCAGCACGGACATGAAGCACCTGCTGAGACATGATGTATAGTTATTAATACATCATTATATATATATATATATATATATATATATATATATATATATATATTGGAGTGAATATTATTATGTGATATATAGTTATTAATACATGTGTGTGTTTTATATTATACAGAATATTATTATATGACATATATATTATTATATGATATATATATTATATGATATACATTATTATATTATAGTGAATGTTATTATATGATATATACATTATTGTATTATACTGAGACTATAATAAGATGTCCTGACGTGTTTGTCAAAGTGTTATTTTCTGCTTTTTTCATGTTGGAATAAAGGTTAAATATTTAACTGTAAAGTAGTAATACGTGTTTGATACCTTAATGTTTTTGCATTAAATCATTCTGGGATGTTTGCTGACATTGATTGGATGTGGAACAGCCCGACAGAGAACATGCTCCACCAGCCAACACTGCTTGAGAGTGAAGAAGAGGTGATCAATCAACAGGAGGCGCTGAATCGCTGCTAGGGAGGAGATCCACCACCGAAGAAGAAAGGAACCCGGAAGTTGAAAGTTGATCCGTCAACGTGAGCGCCTGAGCAGTCCGCCATTAAAATAATACAAAATAAAGAAGAAGAAGAGGAAGAAGGAGTCGCTGGTCAGATGGAGGGTGAGTGAACACGCTCGTTGTAGATGAGCTGCGTCTCTCCTGTAGAGTAGATGAGATCATTCCTCAGCAGCAGGGGGCGCTGACACAATACTGAGGTGAAGTCGGACTTTCATTTGCCCTCAAAGAATAAACAGGAAGTCAAAGAAACTAACTTCCGGTTAGATCTGTAGGCTATTTGTAGTTTACAGACCTCGTTCGGATTTATTTATGTTTATAAATATATATTTGTATGGAAATATACATATATCTACATTGTATTCTATCCTTTATTTCTATGTTTGTGAAACACTTTGCTGCTCTCTTTGATATGTGTTGTATAAATAAGCTTTATTATTATTATTATTATTAATCACAAGATATGTTTTTAGATTAAACCTTTGTTACACAACATGAGACTAACAGCCAACAGCCGAGTGTTGAATATTACAATTACACAGAAAATTAGGATTTTCTACTAAACGTGTTTGTTGTCAAATCTAAGAGCTAATCAGCTCTCTGATCCGGACACAGCCAGGCGTTTCCCATCATGCATTGGGTCACCTGGCTCTAAAATCTGCGGCCGCCTGGCTCTGGTAAGGTCATCGTTGACCACGTGTTCATGACGTCAGAGCAAGTCGTACACAAATCTAACCGGCATGCATTGTGTCATACATGTTGTCTCGTCAGGTGACATCACTGTGACCCAGGCCAACAGGAAGTGCTCTGCTGTCACTGGAAGTACCCGAAAAATCAAAGATAACGCAGCCGACTGGCACAACCTGATGGTGAGGTGGGAAAAACTCAACGAGGACGGATTCAGCATAGCAGGAAACCTGGTGGACATCAGACTGACACGGTGAGTTTACTTTACTTAGTTTCATTTAATTTGATTAAGCTAGTTTAGTTCATTTAGTTTATTAATGATAGATTCAACGTAGCAGGCAACCGACACGATGAGTTTAAAGGAGCAGTGTGTGAGATTTAGTGACCTCTACTGGTGAAATACAGATTGTGTGGAATCTTTTCCTATCTCTAGAGACAGTGTTAAGTTTGTCCCCTCTGGGCTGTTGTAGAAACATGGCAGACTCTGTAGAAGAGGACCCACTTCCTGTGTAGATACAAATTACTTTCTTCGTACAGATTCTTAGTATCAGGTCATTATTCACGAATGAAAAAGTAGTTATAAATAATATATTCCATTTCTGCCAATTAATCCCCCCTAAATGTTACACACTGTTCCTTTAATTAGTGTATTTAAATTAAGTTACTTCAATGAGTTTAATTAAGTTAGTTTGACTAATTACTATTACTTTAATTAATTTAGTTTAATGTGGATTTAGTAGTTTTAATTTAGTTGGTTAAAAGATTTTTTTCATCAATCTACTCTCCTTCAGTTCTCAGAGCAATCAGCTGCTGGTAGTGGACGAGTCTTCATCACCTTCATCAGCTCCGTCGCAGCAGACAAGTGGAGCTGCAGAGCTCCAGGACGAATGCTGCAAGCTGCAGGACGTCATTGACAAAATGGTGACACTTCATTTAACTTAATTTAACTGAGAAGTTACAGTCAACAAAGATGAAACTCTGGAGATCTTTTCTTGCAATCAGGAGATCAGAATAAAACACATCATTAGTAATTATAAGGTTTTCTCTTTATTATGAATTATTACGTCATAATCATATGGAGGAGGATCAGGGAACGGTAACTACATGTAGTCGTGTTAATGTACCGACGCGCAGTCGCGTTAGGGTCATGACGTGTAGTAGCGTTAGAGTAACGACGCGTAGTCGCGTTAGGGTAACGACGCGCAGTCGCGTTAGGGTAGTGGTTCTCAACTAGTGGGGCGCGGTGGTATTACAGGTGGGGCGCAGGGGGAAATGCAGAATTTTTGTAAATTAAAAATGTTTACGTTACGCCGTTAACAGGTTACGCTTGCGCATGCGCGACGGCCATGATCCTTGGCGACTCACATGTGTGGCTTAGTGTTCCAAATGAAAAGACATTTGGCAGGCGGGAACAGAAAAGCAACCGCAAGCGATGCATCCGAGACGAACAGCAAGCAGCCAAGAAGAAAATATGATGACGCCTATCTTGCTCTGGGTTTCACAGTGAGCGCGGTAGGAGATGAGGAGAGACCAGTCTGTGTTTTATTTCTGAAAACCAGCTGCGGATAGTATGAAACTTGTTTTGTTTAGTTTTTCACAGGTTGCACTTTATTGTTATCTTGAAAAGATGTTTCGTGCAAAACAGGTTAATTGCAGCCAATTGCAATAAGCTATTTTTTGCCAAATTGTAGTTCTTTTTTGCACAGATATAACTTTATTTGCATTGTTCTCACAAAGTGATTGCACATTTTATTTGTTTTTGTCTGATAGAGCAATCTGGTTTACTTGAAAGTAATTGCAATTTTCTTTATTTTATTATTTGAAAAAGCACAGATGGAGGAGTCACAAAATGTTATTTCAATAAAAATTCAACATAGACCATTTTGTTACAATTTTGATGGGGCGGTGGGGCATGAACATTTTTCTTCCTCCAAAGTGGGGCGCGACAGAAAAAGTTTGAGAACCACTGCGTTAGGGTGCGCGCAGTTGCGTTAAGTTAACGATGTGTAGTCGCGTTAGGGTAACAACGTGTAGTCGTGGTAGGGTAACGACGTGTAGTCGTGGTAGGGTAACGACGTGTAGTCGCGGTAGGGTAACGACGTGTCGTCGTGTTAAGGTAACGACGTGTAGTCTCGTTAGGGTAACAACGTGTAGTCGCGTTAGGGTAACGACGTGTAGTCGCGTTAAGTTAACGACGTGTAGTCGCGTTAAGTTAACGACGCGTAGTCGCGTTAGGGTAACAACGTGTAGTCGCGCTAGGGTAACGACGCGTAGTCGCGTTAGCGTAACGACGCGTAGTCGCGTTAGCGTAACGACGCGTAGTCGCGTTAGCGTAACGACGCGTAGTCGCGTTAGCGTAACGACGCGTAGTCGCGTTAGGGTAACGACGTGTAGTCGCGTTAAGTTAACGACGTGTAGTCGCGTTAGGGTAACGACGTGTAGTCGCGTTAAGTTAACGACGTGTAGTCGCGTTAGGGT
>NW_022280280.1:0-13095 GCF_004355925.1 Anarrhichthys ocellatus
GTGTATATATATGTGTGCATATATATACTGTGTATATATATATATATACTGTATATATATAGTACTCAAACACACATTCATTCTCTTATTATAATACAGAAGAGGAGAATATGTAACACAATAAATGAAAAACATGGAAAAACAAACATGAAGCACAACCTGTGTGTGTGTGTGTGTGTGTGTGTGTGTAACAGATGGTGTGTTAATCCTCCACAATGAACAGATGTACTTCTTCAGATTTTCAGATTAACACACACACGTTATCCTGCGTTGTGATTGGCTGCTGAGGTTGAACCCTGAGAAGTGGGTCGAGGGGACACGTGTTTAATGTGTGTGTGTGTGTGTTTGTGTGTGTGTATGTGTGTGTTTGTGTATGTGTGTGTGACCACAGAAAACAGTGCAGTCTATTTTTTCCTCGTCTTTGCTTTTGTTTTTTTTCAGGAATGTTGACTTTAGATTTCTTTAGAGGTGCTTTGAGATCATAAAAAATGTTCTGAAGATCCTTAAAGAACTTAATGGGTCACTGAAGAGGTTCCAGGGTTCTAGTGGAGGTTCTATGGGTCCAGAACCAGAAACCAGCTGCAAAATCTGTTTGGTTTTAGCCGCAGGAATGTGTGACATACAGGTGTACTGTGACTTACGGGTGTACTCTGATGTACGGGTGTACTCTGACGTACGGGTGTACTGTGATGTACGGGTGTACTGTGACGTACGGGTGTACTGTGACCTATGGGTGTACTCTGATGTACGGGTGTACTCTGATGTAGGGGTGTACTGTAACGTACGGGTGTACTGTGACGTACGGGTGTACTGTGACGTACGGGTGTACTCTGATGTACGGGTATACTGTGACGTACGGGTGTACTCTGATGTACGGGTGTACTGTGACGTACGGGTGTACTGACTTACGGGTGTACTGTGACCTATGGGTGTACTCTGATGTACGGGTGTACTCTGATGTACGGGTGTACTGTAACGTATGGTGTAGTGTAGCGTACGGGTGTACTGTGACGTACGGATGTACTGTGATGTACGGGTCTAGTGTAACGTACGGGTGTACTGTGATGTACGGGTGAACTGTGATGTACGGGTGTACTGTGACGTACGGGTGTACTGTGACGTACGGGTGTACTCTGATGTACGGGTACACAATATGACTAACATTTTTCTGAGCTACCTGTCTCTCTCTCTCTGTCTATCTGTCTGCCTGTCTGTCTCTCAGCATGTAACGTCACCATCCATAACCGCTGCAGAGACAGTCTGGCCAGTTGTGCCAAGATGAAGCAACGGGTAAGAACTGTCTAACTGTCTTCACTGGTTACCTGTCCGTCTCTCTAGCTGCCTGTCTCTCTGCCTGTCTGTTCTGATTGCCTGTCTGTCTCTCTCTAACAGCAACAAAAGCTGACGCTGTCGAGAAACAGTTCAGCTCTGCAGAACGTCACCATGCGCACCAAAAGTGAGTCAACCTGTCTGTCGGTCTGTCTGTCTGTCACATTGAAGGACACTATCCAGCTACATTGTGGGAATCATAGGATCCAGTGTTCATTCTGTTTGTGTCTATCAGGATAGAAACTAGTTGTATTTGTTGGATTTATAATTGATCAGATTCTACATCAAGTATCTGTGTTGCTTCTTTAAAGGTGAAGAAGAAGAGCATTTCTTCTTCTTCTTCTGTTCTTTAATCTTGACATTGTGTTTTGTGTCCTCAGCTCCGATGATGAAGGAGCGTCCCAGCTCGGCCATCTATCCCTCCGACAGTCTTCGTCAGTCTTTGCCCCGACGCGTCCGCTCCGGCCTCTCATTGGCTAAGAGCGTCTCCACCAATAACATCGCAGGGTGAGAGCAAGCTGCCGCCTGATTGGTTGTTGGATGTATTTATCACTATATATAATATAAGGCCCCCTTCATATTATTATTATTATTTTATTTGTCAATTTGTAGTTCAGTTTAATGTGTTTAGAATATTCTATTGAATCATTTCTGCTGAGCGTACTCTCTCCACCTGTCTGTCTCACTCTCACCTGTCTCTCCCTCCACCTGTCTGTCTCTCAGGATGAGTGAGGAGTCTGTGGGTCTCAGGAGGATTCTGTCTCAGTCCACTGAGTCTCTGAACTTCAGGAGCAGGACTCTCTCCATGGAGTCTCTGACTGACGACGGTCTGTAGCTTTATATTTTTGTATCACCTATGTAGAGTTTATAATAATTAATTATCTTATCAGCACATTATTAAGGCCCGAGCACCGACGTAGTTGGAGCGTAGGACCTATTGTTCTTCAAATGTTTTTTATTCTTCTTAATATTATTCTGCGTCTTTCAAGGGGAAAAAAAGAGATGCTTGGGCTACACGTCCATTCTTCAAAATTTGCACAAAATTCAGGATCGGTGAAAATAACAAGGAAATTGAGTCGTTGGGCAAAGGTCGGACAAAATGACTCGATAGCGCCACCTAGAGTGCAGCCCCAACTTTTGGTTTCACCTAGCTGTATGAAATTTGGTAGGTATATGTAACGTGATGGGACGTACAAAAAAGCCTCAAAGAGGTATGTCCTAAACCCAACAGGAAGTCGGCCATTTTGAATTTCATGACCTTTTTGGACCATTTCAAGGCGTCATACTTTAACGAACTCCTTCCAGAGATTTGACCCGATCAACTTCAGATTCGGTCAGTATGCTCTTGAGACCGTGGCAGTGAAAAGTTACTCAAAGATCAAAAAGATTTCAAACTATGTAGCCGTGGCGTAGCGTCAAAAAAACACCATTCGCCGCGAAACAGGAAGTTGTTGTAACTTGGCCGTACATTGTCGAATCTGCTCCAAATCTCTCATATG
This sequence comes from Anarrhichthys ocellatus, assembly GCF_004355925.1. Taxonomy (NCBI): domain Eukaryota; kingdom Metazoa; phylum Chordata; class Actinopteri; order Perciformes; family Anarhichadidae; genus Anarrhichthys; species Anarrhichthys ocellatus. The sequence goes on from NW_022280280.1 coordinate 2,829, forward strand.
TCATAACATCCTGACCCGGAACACATCTATATGACAATTTAGAATCATAGTAATAGCGCCACCTAGTGGCAACTGGAAGTTGTAAGTTGTGTACTTTGACATCCTGCTCCTCACAGATTAATCAGATCCCTCTCAAATGTTGTCAGAACAGCCTTAAGACCTTGATAATGCTTCATTGTGAAAATTGTAAGAAGTTGTTGAAGGGCGGCGGATTGGCAAATTTCGATCCTTCGCCATGAACGAATAAACTGATGTAACTCAACTCCACATCATCAGATCTTTACCAGATTGCACATGTTTGATTAGACTCCTGGCCTGAAGACATCTGCAGGCCAATTATGAATCATAGTCATAGCGCCACCTACTGGTAACAGTAAGTTAAAGGCTTTATACTTTGGCTTGTTTCTCTTAGTCGGTAAATCAGATCAACATCAAGTTAGTGCCACACAAATATAAGAAGTTCATAATGCCAGTTCATGAAGCTTTTGATGTTTCGTCAAACGCCGTTGCCGTGGCGACGCAGCCTTCGCCGTAAAAAACGAAGGTACTTTTGAGAGGCTAAAAATGCTCGAAACATCAGCAAACTTAGCATTCATATTTAAAGCCAAAAAGTGTAGCTACATATTATGATTTTATTGGTTCAGATTGCCAAGTCGGCTCAATAGCGCCCCCTACAAAATGTCGCCGATGCAGCCCCCGCAGTACGTTTGACATAGGTGTATGAAATTTAGTAAGTATATGTATCACATGGAGACTTAAAGAAAAGTCTCTAGAGACCATACTCTAAAATCAACCAGAAGTCGGCCATTTTGATTTTTGTGTGAATTGTTCGTTGATAACTTGTCGCTATACTTTAATGAACTCCTCCTAGAGACTTTTGTCAGACTTTGCCTTTTCAAATTTGGTCAGTACAATCTAAAGACCATTGCAATTAAAAGTTAGTCCTGTATCCACAGAGGAATAATTGCACTACATAATTTCCAGCGTTACACAGTCCACGCGGGAAAAATACGTTAAACTCCGGGATGCATTGTCCGTTGGTCGAAGACATCCGCGTCTGCCAGCGTCCCGCCAGTACCCCCGAGATGCGGGAAGGTGCGAGGTCCCGTACATCGCTGCTTGCAGCTTTAATTATTATTGTTGTTATTGTTGTGTGTGTAGGTGAGTGGTGGTGGAGCCCCCTGCTGGAGGAGCTGCAGGAGGAGGGCAGCTGTGTTCAGCTGGACAGCTGGAGTCTCGTTGTGGAGAAAAACTTCCTGCAGACGCTTCATAAAGATCTGATCAAGAAACAGGACGTCATCTACGGTATAAAAATATATATCACATATAAATAAGTAAATATGTATAAATATTTATATATTACATTACATTACAGTCATTTAGCAGAATCTTTTATCCAAAGCGACTTACAATTCAGAGTCTATCACATTTCTACACCGTAGGCTCAACTACGGGAGCAATATATATATATATATATATATAAATATATATAAATATACATCAATATAAATATATATATATATATATATAAATATATAAATATATATATCTGCTGACCGTCAGCATAAACATCTTCTGTCCCTCAGAGTTGATCCAGACTGAGTTCCACCATGTACGGACCCTGAGGATCATGGAGGGTGTGTACCGGAGGGGGATGCTGGAGGAGGTGATGCTGGAGGCGGCCGTGGTTCACACCATCTTCCCCTGTCTGGACCAGCTGCTGGAGTGGCACTCGGCCTTCCTGTCAGAGCTGCTGAGCCGCAGGAGGGAGGGTCTGACGGAGGGGAGCTCCTCCAACTTCACTGTCCGCTGCATTGGAGACCTGCTGCTCAGACAGGTACCTGAACACCACACGAAGTCAGCGAGACCTGCTGCTCAGACAGGTACCTGAATGCCACACATGGTCAGAGAGACCTGCTGCTCAGACAGGTACCTGAACACCACACGAAGTCAGCGAGACCTGCTGCTCAGACAGGTACCTGAACGCCACACGAAGTCAGCGAGACCTGCTGCTCAGACAGGTACCTGAACGCCACACGAGGTCAGACGTCAAACAGCTTCTTCTGCTGGACGTCTTCAATCATTCAGTGTGGCTTTGTAGCACAAAGGCAGTTTTACTGCCTTTGTGCTACAAAGCACACTGTATATAATCCATCGGGCTTAATCATACTAATGATTATTATCCAAAAAGTTTGGCGCGCTTCTCCTCACACAGCGTTGCCAACAGCGGCATGACAAATACATCAAAATGTGCGGCCTGATCGGGAATAGTGTGCTATCTATTTGTCGGAGAGATTCGCCCAGTGGTTTTCCCGAAAATCCCAAAAAACGGAGCAAAATTTCTCCATTCACTTGAATGGGGTTTCGGCGTGAAGAGAGCTAAAAAAAACACTTAACTTTGGGCCCATATTGACTAGCCGTACATTAACGTAGAAACATGATTCAAAGTTTAAAACGTAGACAAAACGCTGCACTTTATTGAGCCAAATGGACATTTTGATAGCTAGCACAGTTTTCATGAAGTCACAGATTAAGTTTCAGGAACATTTTGGGTCTGTTTCAGATTTTATAATGGGTGTGTATTGCACGGCTCGTTAAGAGCTAGAGTGAGAGCACAACCGTCGGAGTGGAGCGGAGCAGGAAAATATTCTGTGATTATTCCAAACAAATTACTCCAGCTCCCACAATGTTTACTCTTTATACACCATTTTGGCCAAAAAGCTTGGAAATGTTGTGCTGTCGCACACAGATGTCTGTGGAATCCAACGGACTTACACATTTGGCTCAAAGAGCCGCAGAGCGACATGAACTCCAACCAACTGCTCCATTAGACTCCATGTTAAATCTCACCACTCATTTCTCAAAGACAGCAGACGGTACCAGTTTTGTCTATTGCTCTGGAGCTCACATTATTAACACCACAAACATAAAAAACACATCAGCGCGTTTGCCAGAGTCTTATCTTTCTCACGGTATCCATATTTTGGCACTCAGACTCCTGCTAATTTGTTAAAAGGAGTTAGGGGTTTTGTTCAAAATCACTGATTACTGTAATGTTCCCTAATCAGTCTGCCTCTAACACCAGGTGCGTCCTCACCATGGCAACCAGTCTCTCTCTCTCTCTCTCTCTCTCTCTCTCTCTCTCTCTCTCTCTCTCTCTCTCCCTCTCTCTCTCTCTCTCTCTCTCTCTCTCTCTCTCTCTCTCTCTCTCTCTCTCTCTCTCTCTCTCTCTCTCTCTACACACACACACACACATGAGTTGGAGATATTCAGTCAAAGGCATTGTTAAACCTCCTCTCTGTCTGTCTGTCTCTCACTCATCACTCTGTCTGTCTTTATGTCTCTCTCTCTCGCTCTCTCTCTCTCTCTATCATACAGTCAGGATTCAGGTTTTAGATATATTTAGAGAACCCCCCCTCCCATTTCAAAATAAAAGCTCCAGAGAGTGAATTCTAACTGGAATGCTTGTGATGAAGCCTGTCATTTAATAATCTCTGTGTTTGTGTGTCAAACATTATGAATATGTCTCCTCTTCCCCTCTCTCCCCCACCCAGTCCCACCCTTTCAAAATAAAAGCCCCATAGAGTAACTGTATCTTAACATGAAGCTCAGAATGAGGTTCGTACAGAAATGATGGGAGCGTTAGCTCCCATCATTTCCAAAGGCTTCTCAAGCAAAGATGTACATGTCCAGTACAGAAATGACGGGAGCCAATTGTGGACTGTCCATCATGAATACAAGATTCAATCCAAGAGTATGAGTCTAAAATGCAGAAAAGAGAAAAGCGATATCTCAATCCAACCTCAACGATACTACCGGTAACATCAGCGTGTGTAGCTATATGTTGCGACGTCTTCGGGCAGTAGAAGCCACACTGTCAAAATTTCTTGCAAAATATTCTAGTTACTGTTACTATCAATCCTTCTACTTCCTCTCACATACTTTAACATATTCAATGTTTTTTATGACGTCATCACCCTAAAAAAAAAGATGTCAGATGTTGAACTTTCATATCAAAGTTATGAATGAAGCTTCTACTCAAAAAATAGTGATAGAAGAAGAAGACCCTTAAACCTGAGAACCAGGAAGTAAAGTCAAATCAAATACTTAAAACTGTGTGTGTGTGTATGTGTGTGTGTGTGTGTGTGTGTGTGTGTGTGTGTGTGTGTGTGTGCGCGCGCGTGCATGCGTGCGTGCGTGCGTGCGTAGTTCTCAGGTCAGTGTGCAGACGACATGAAGAAACTTTACTCTGAGTTCTGCAGTCGACACCCGAAAGCTGTGAAACTCTACAAAGAAGTTTTAACTCGAGAACGAAGGCTGCAGCAGTTTGTCAGGGTGAGGACCAGGACCACAATCTGGACCAGGAACAGGATTTGGGTCTGGACCTGGAACTAGACCCAGTTTAGAGGGCTTTAGAACTTTAGTCTGGTTTAATCTGGTTTAATCTGGTTCAAACAGCTAGACCTGGTTAACACTTGGCCTGGTTTAGACTAGACCTGGTTAAGACTAGACCTGGTTGAGACTAGACCTGGTTAAGACTAGACCTGGTTTAGACTAGACCTTGTTTAGACTAGACCTGGTTAAGACTAGACCTGGTTAAGACTAGACCTGGTTTAGACTAGTCCTGTTTTAGACTAGACCTGGTTTAGACTAGTCCTGGTTAAGACTAGTCCTGGTTTAGACTAGTCCTGGTTTAGACTAGACCTGGTTTAGACTAGTCCTGGTTAAGACTAGACCTAGTTTAGACTAGACCTGATTTAGACTAGACCTGGTTAGGACTAGACCTGGTTAGGACTAGACCTGGTTTGGACTAGACCTAGTTAAGACTAGGCCTGGTTAAGACTAGGCCTGGTTAAGACTAGACCTGGTTTAGACTAGGCCTGGTTTAGATCAGGCCTGGTTTGGACTAGACCTGCTTTAGTGGTGTAGATCAAAATGAATACCAGTTTATTTATCTGGTCTGGTTTGGGACCTGAGCTTCAAACCTGGTTTTGTTGATTCAGGTTCATTAAATCTGCTTCAGACCTAGTTTACACTTGAGACTGGTTTAGCCTGATCTTAGTCAAAGTCCAGGTCCTGGTTTAGTCTTGTTCCTCCAGATCTAGACCTGGGTTTGCTCCAGTAGAGATTAAGGTCTGGACTGGTGTAGACCTGATGTAGACCTGGTGTAGACGGGTGTAGACCTGGTGTAGACCTGGTGTAGACTGGTGTGTGTTGATGTTCTCTCTCCATCCCATAATGCTCAGCGAGCCGGTCGAGGTCCTCTGCTGCGTCGTCATGGCGTCCAGGAGTGCATCCTGCTGGTGACTCAGCGAATCACAAAGTACCCGGTCCTCATCCAGCGGATCCTCGACAACACCAAAGGTACTGTGACCTCTGACCTCTGATGACCTGTGACCTCTGAACCTGTGACCTTTAATAATCTTTAATGACCTTTAATGACCTCTTACAGGTAATGAAGAGGAGGCACAGGCGTTGAGACGAGCTCTGGTCCTCCTGAAGGAGCTGATCGGCTCGGTGGACCAGGAGGTGCTGGAGCTGGACCGGACCAGGAGGCTCCAGGAGATCCAGGCCCGTCTGGACCCCCGGGCTCAGACGGAGGTCCGAGGAGGAGGAGTCTTCATGGGCGGAGAGCTGCTGAGGAGGAGGCTCCTCCACGAGGGGGCGCTCCTCTGGAAGGTCCAGGGCTCCAGGATGAAAGGTAGCGTCACCTGTTTACCTGCTGTGATGTCACACCTGCTGTGATGTCACACCAAGCTCACACCTGTGTGTTTGTCTCCAGATGTGCAGGTCCTGCTGATGTCAGACATCTTGGTTTTCCTTCAGGAGAAAGATCAGAAGTTCACCTTCGCGTCACTGGTGAGTCACACCTGGTCACACCTGCACCTCCTCATGTGCCTCCTCCTCCTGAGTGACAACTGTGTAGCATTAAAGCATTGTGGAATTAACAAGATAGCTAACCAGCAGACAGTTGGCTAGTTAGCTAGCTTGCTAATTCCACCATTTAATGCTACTCTGGATACAGAAAATAAGCTGAACAGTGGCTGGTGTAACGGTCCCTAGCTAACTAACGAGCCAGCCATCCGTCTCCAGAGCTGCGTCCCATAACAACTAACAACAATCCCCATTTTCTTTTGGACTAGAAAAACAGTTCAATGTCTATTTCAATGGTCTCATCTGTCTGTCTACCTGTCTGTGTCCCTGACCATATACCTGTCTCTCCACCTGTCTCTCAGGACAAGTCTCCGGTGGTCTCTCTGAATAACCTGATCGTCAGAGACATAGCAAATCAGGAGCGAGGGATGTACCTGATCAGTGCCTCCACCCCTCCAGAGATGTACGAGCTGCATGCTTCATCCAAAGAAGGCCGGAAGACCTGGATGAGCCGCATCCAGCAGACTGCTCTCAGGTCAGTACCTCATATAGTACCTCATAGTACCTCATAGTACCTCATATAGTACCTCACAGTACGTCACAGTGCCATATAGTACCTTATAGTACGTCACAGTACCTTTTAGTACCTCATAGTACCTTATAATACCTCACAGTACCATATAGTACCTCATAGTACCTCACAGTAGTGCTGGGCGGTATGACCAAAAATGTGTATCACGGTATTTTGTAAGATTCTGTCGGTTTCACGGTATATCACAGTGTTTTATTTTTTTCCGCGTTAACGCATTAATTAATTAATGCCGAAAACTAACACAAGAACCGTCCGACCAACCGGCCGGCCAACCGGCCAGCGAGCGGTGAACAGCTGTTTGTGTGGCGTCTCTTCTGTCACTTCCTGTTTCCTTCACCTACATTCCCCTGGGTCCTAAGTCCCTCCATGTACAGCTTCTTATCACCCTCTATGTACCAACGTACATTTATAACAAATACCACACATATTACGGTAATCAGCGTTACAGATGTGTCTGACCACAATACCAAAAAAAGCATCCGAGGACCGTAATTGCATACCCTCTTCATATTCCAACACGTTTTCGGCTGAGTTGATGGAGTAAATTGCTAGTGTTGCCACCAGAGGCAATAACAGCGGCTTGACAAACTTTGCAATATATCGTCTTTTGATCTACGTCGGATTTTTAAAAACCAAAAAACCTCCAAACAGCAGACGCACCTCCTCTCTCCTGCATCGCTCTTTTCTGTTCTATAATGTAGCGACGGAGCTTCTTCTAGCTGTTAGCAGACTGTTTGCTAACGGGCTAGCTAGCTAGCGAGCTGTACCAAGCATGCAGTTCGGCGGTGTAATTTTATAAATGTACAATTATTAGTGTTACAAATTGTTTATGTGTCACAAACTGTTGTGTCGTGGTGTTTTTTTGTTACAGAGCGTTAGTTGTGAGTTATTAATTGTTGTTATAAAGTTATAACCATGACTAGGGTTCCCTCTCAACACACTTAACACAACTAGCTCCGACTGTAGCACTCATAGTGGCGAACAATATATTCTGCTGCCTGTTGAAGAGCGACAGCAGTTGTTTCGGCTGTGCACCGAGTATGACGGTGTGTGAAAAATTGATATCATACAAGAAATTAAAGCTGCGAGCAGCATTGATCGGGCCCTCGCAACTTCACGCACGTCGAGGGTACTAGCAGGACTCTGGCCATGCATTTCTGTGACCGTCATACACTGCGTGCACGAGTGAGATATTTCCTGCGTAGACCAGCAGCGTAGCAAGATCATGTTGCCAGGTCTTAAGCCTCAAATGTTTTGAGTGTACATCCGATACAATCATAAATGTAAGCCTTTAAAGATCATTAAGAAAATGGATGTGTGTGAATGCCCTTCAGTGTTTGTAACATAACAGACTGTCAGTTTACTGGGATGGGGTTCAACTCCCTGCAGTGTCCTGCTGATTGTATTTGGACTTACATGAAAGTTAACAAAACAGTAGTGCCATTTGCTGTTACTTGAACACTTTAATTTAACACTGTTTTCATTTTAAGTTCTTCTGTAACTTTAGATTGTAGTGTGAAGTAACGTTTAACCTGATTGTCATGAAGAAGCTCTGGACAGATCATTTATACTAATGCCCACTAGCATGGTTTGAAAATCCACTGTTATCTAACGTTTGCTCTCCAAGCATCTTAGTTTGCACATATTTAGATCAGAGAAGTCTTTTTCTCATGGTGTGCCCACAAACCCTTTCAATAAGTTCAATGTTTGGGCCGCTGTAATTATAGAATCCTGCTTACGTCCGTGCTTATCAGTAGGTGGCGCTATGACTATGAGTTAATATTGGCATGCAGAAGTCCTAAAATCATGACAGTCAACAAGCATGTCAAGTTTGGGACAGTTTTGACAAAGTACAGTCGAGTTACAACAGCTTGATGGATGATGGTGAAGCATGTAAAATGGCCATCACACCATATCCACGTCGTTCGATGAAACCTAAAGCTTTTAGTAACTTTTAATCGCTAAGGTCTTTAGATTGTTCTGACCAAATTCTAAGCTGATCGGATTAATTCCCTAGGAGGAGTTCGTAGTACAGCACCTGGAAATGGAAAAAAAACACGAGAAATTCATACAAAATTCAAAATGGCTGACTTCCAGTTGTGTTTAGAGCATGGTCCCAAGAGACTTTATTTTAAGTCCACATGTGATACATGTGCCTACCAAATTTTGTAAATCTATGTGAAACGTACAGCGAGGGCTGCTTCATTGAAATTTTGTAGGGGGCGCTATTGAGCCGATTTGCCACTCTGAACCAATAAAATCATATTATATAACTACATTTTGGGCTTTAAATGTGAATGCTAAGTTTGCTGATGTTTCGAGCATTTCTAGCCTCTCAAAAGTACCTTCGTTTTTCACGGCGAAGACTGCGTCGCCACGGCAACGGCGTTCGACGAAACATCAAAAGCTTCATGAACTGGCATTATGAACTTCTTCTATTTGTGTGGAACTAATTTGATGTTGATCTGATTTACCTACTAAGAGAAACAAGCCAAAGTATAAAGCCTTTAACTTACTGTTACCAGTAGGTGGCGCTATGACTATGATTCATAATTGGCCTGCAGTTGTCTTCAGGCCGGGAGTCTAATCAAACATGTGAAATCTGGTAAAGATCTGATGATGTGGAGTTGAGTTACATCAGTTTATTCGTTCATGGCGAAGGATCGAAATTTGCCGAGCCACCACGTTGCTGCCCTTCAACAACTTCTTACAATTTTCACAATGAAGCATTATCAAGGTCTTAAGGCTGTTCTGGCAACATTTTAGAGGGATCTGATTAATCTGTGAGGAGCAGGATGTCAAAGTACACAACCTACAACTTCCAGTTGCCACTAGGTGGCGCTATTACTATGATTCTAAATGATCATATAGATGTGTTCCGGGTCAGGATGTTATGACATATGAGAGATTTGGAGCAGATTCGACAATGTCCGGCCGAGTTACAACAACTTCCTGTTTCACGGCGAATAGTGTTTTTTTGATGCCGCGCCACGGACACATAGTTTGATAACTTTTTGATCTTTGAGTAACTTTTCACTGCCAAGGTCTCAAGAGCATACTGACCGAATCTGAAGTCAATCAGGTCAAATCTCTAGGAGGAGTTCGTTAAAGTATGACGCCTTGAAATCGTCATAAAAGTCAAAATGGCCGACTTCCTGTTTGGCTTAATGAAAAACTCCAAGAGGATTTTTTGTGCGTCTCATCACGTTCCACATACCTACTAAATTTCATACAGCTAGGTGAAACCCGATGTTGGGGCTACTCAATAGGGGGCGCTATCGAGCCAATATTTCACACCGCAGTTGGACACCCCAATCAGACTGCAATTTTCGCAAATTCTGGCTTGCGTGCCAAATTTCGACATTTTGCCAGTATCCCAAGCACCTCCTTTTTGAGACGAAACACTAAGAATAACAATAATAATAATAATAATATTAAACATACGAAAAACAATAGGTCCTCCGCTCCGACTACGTCGGTGCTCGGGCCCTAATTAAAACCGGTATACCGCCCAGCACTACCTCATAGTACCTTATAGTACCTCACAGTACGTCACAGTACCTCATAGTACTGATGATAATAATAATAAATAATATATACATGTAAAGTACACTATGTAGTACATTATGTTGTACACTATGTAGTACACTATGAAGTACACTAAGAAGTTCATTATGAAGTTCATTATGAAGTACATTACGAAGTTCACTCTGAAGTTCACTCTGAAGTACACTATGAAGTACACTGTGAAGGACACTATGAAGTACATTATGAAGTTCACTCTGAAGTTCACTCTGAAGT
>NW_022280280.1:13105-14835 GCF_004355925.1 Anarrhichthys ocellatus
CACTATGAAGTACATTATGAAGTACACTATGAAGTACACTATGAAGTTCACGATGAAGTACATTATGAAGTACACTACGAAGTTCACTACGAAGTACACTCTGAAGTACACTATGAAGTACACTATGAAGTAATTAATGTGTTTTTTCTGCAGATGTCCGTCCAGAGACGAGTTTCCTCTCATCGAGACTGAAGACAAAGCGTTACTGCGCAGACTCAGAGGTACAACACCTCATTCACCTCCTACACCTCCTCATTCACCTCCTACACCTCCTCCTCATTCACCTCATCCTACACCTCCTCCTCCTCCTACTTCAGATGTAATTCAACATATTTCCTCCTCAGCTGACATCCAGCAGAAGGACAGGGAGGTGCTGGAGCTCCTCCAGGAGCGAGTGACTCTGTTTTCTGACCTGGTGGAGGCGACAGGAAGAGGAGGAGGAGATGAAGAAGGAGGTGTGGATCTCAGCAGCACCTTCTCCTCCTGCAGGAACCTGTTCAGGGCAGACACTCCTCACGCTCCTCAGGCGGAGCCGCTCCTCACCTCCTCCATCACTGAGGGTGAGTCTCCTTCTCCTTTTTCTCCTACTTCTCCTTTTTCAGATTAAACCTCAGAATCAAACCAAACTATATATCTGTGTACATATGTATATGTATATATGTATGTGTATATGTATATATGTATATATACGTATATATATATATATATATATGTATGTATATATGTATGTATGTATATATGTATATATGTACATATGTACATGTATATGTATATATGTATATATACGTATATATATATATATATGTATGTATATATGTATATATGTACATATGTACATATATATGTATATATGTACATATGTACATATATATGTATATGTATATATGTACATATATACATACACATATATATGTACATATATACATACACATATATGTATATATATAGCATACATATATATGTACATATGTACATATATGTATACTATATATATATATATGTGTATATGTATATATGTACATATATACAGTATATACAGTATGTACATATATACATACACATATATATATGTATATATGTGTATGTATATACTGTATATCTGTATATCTATTTATCTCTTTATTTCTTTTAGTGGACAAACTGACTGAACTTCTGCTGAACTCTAACGTCCACAAATCCTTCGTAACCAACGGCAACCAGGAGCTCAGCAGTGAGTCACCTGACCACACCCATAACCTAAGTTTTATTTTATTTTATTTTTTTTATGTTAATATTTAGAAAAGCAGAAATTATCACATTTAAGAAGAAAATGTTTTTTTTGCTCAAAAATTACTAAATTATTATAGCTGCTGATGAACGTCTATGTGTCCTTGTGTCTATGTGTCCTTGTGTCTATGTATCTATATGTCCATGTATCTATGTGTCCTTGTGTCTATGTGTCTTTGTGTCTATGTGTCTTTGTGTCCATGTGTCTTTGTGTCCTTGTGTCCTTGTGTCATTGTCCATGTGTCCTTGTGTCCTTGTGTATGTGTTCTTGTGTCCTTGTGTCTGTGTCCATGTGTCTGTGTCCTTGTCCTTGTGTCCATGTGTCTTTGTGTCCATGTGTCTGTGTCTATGTATCCTTGTGTCCTTGTGTCTGTCCATGTGTCCGTGTGTCCATGTGTCCATGTGTCTATGTGTCCTTGTGTCCTTGTGTCTTTGTGTCTTTGTGTCCTTGTGTCTATGTATCT
>NW_022280280.1:29835-31631 GCF_004355925.1 Anarrhichthys ocellatus
GAGAGCAACTGCAGCACCTGGCTCTAAAATCTGCGGCCGCCTCGCTCTCGTGTGTTAGATCCGGGGGGTTCTCTGGCCCGATACGGGGCTACCTACTGACTCAGCTCTCTATTAAAAGATTGGCGAGCTGGTGTTCTGTCGAGGAAACTCGCCTGGCTTCTGCTAACTACCGTTACTCCTGACGTCTACCCTGCTTCCTCTGGTAACGTGCACTCGGCCGAGGGGCCACCCTGGCCGAGCGCTTCTACCTAGTCGCGTCAGTTATGGCAGCTTTCCTCTTTTGGATCCGGGCTCTTGGTAAATTGCCAGGTTAGATTTTAACGGCTAGGATTATAACTAAAACCGTAAGGGACTGTTAAGTGGACCGGTCACTAGGATAACCATTAAGAACTCTTGTTGTTAACATACAATAGATTTAACTTTTTACTGCCATGAGGAACTTCTACTACCTCAGCAAATGAATGCTCTTGAGAATTTTACTTTAAATGCAGATTAGATATTTATTGCAGGTTATATTTAGCATGGGCACAGCTACAGCTCTTCATAATATAATACGATACTTAATTCAATCAGGTTACAATTTCTTTTCAGGTTATACTCATTAATTGTCGATGCCGAGGCGGCTCGGTGGAGCTGGATTCACGATGTGATAAAAAAGTCCTTTGTGGGGTTTTCAGGAGCTGAAGGTCCGGCCGAACCTTCGGCTCCTCCTGCGAGGCCAACGAAGTCCGTTCAGCGATCCCTCAGACTCAGTACAAAGTCTTTAGGGCAGCTGCGTCCATCTGTTGTCCGGTTGTTAAAGTCAAACAGGGGGGAGAGGAAAATCTCCGTCTTTCAATCTTTGTCCTGGAATCGGCTGTCTTCTTTCCGTGAACAGAGACGAAGTCCTCCGATGCGGTTTGTTGAGCGCGGTCCAGTGTCTTCTCCGTGGAGCACTTGGGTGGCTCCCGCGTTGAATCCCGTCTTGCTATCTGCAAGTCTCTCTTTTTATAACACTTTGAGCTCCCTCTCCTCCCTCCTCCCCAACACTCCCTCACTCGGCATGTGATTAACATGACATCATTGATTATGTGTGTGTGCTGCGAACAACACCCAACTTTCTGTGTGTGTGTGTGTGTTCTGGAAACTACCTAACTTCCCTGTGTGGGTGCTCTCACTTCCTCAATGATCTGAGCATGTCAGGTTACACCCGTGTATGTGCTCGGACAACACTCCAACATCTGTTATGATCTCAGCCTTTAAGGCCCCCACCCTGCTTACATCAGCTCTTTCCACACACACACAGACTTCACTTTACTCAGATACACATACATTATTATTATCAGTTTTACATTTGTTAAATCACTTCATAATTCTACGTACTACACACTTGCATTAATATGATTATTAGATTTCATCCTTTAACTATAAGTATACGCTTTATGTCCCCTTAGCCTGATTCACATACCGAACATGTATTCCTTCATTTAAGGCAGCCTTTAAGGCAATCCTACTTCTTAAAGGGACCGCACACAATGGATGGAGAATGGACCTGACAGTGTCAACGTTACATCGTTCAGTACGATAATTTGAAGGGCGAGAAAACATACAAACCAGAACGCACGCACATATGTAGCATGTTAGAGTTATAAATAACTTGTCCATGTGAGAAACAATAGTTTAATTTAATGACATCACTAAAATAAAAAAAAACCAGCTCTGATGAAGGTGACCCAGCTCTACTCTTCATCACTATGATGCTGTAACTCGGAGGTGATGAAGGTGACCCAGCTCTACTCTTCATCACTATGATGCTG
>NW_022280280.1:31641-37327 GCF_004355925.1 Anarrhichthys ocellatus
TTCATCACTATGATGCTGTAACTCAGAGGTGATGATGGTGACCCAGCGATCAAAGAATAAAGACACTTTACCCACAATTTAGCTCAGGAGATGCAGGTAGCATGTTTTATACTTAATGTGAATATAATTCATACTTTGTTGGCATCTTATTCTGAAAACCGGATGTTCGTCTGAAGAAACCGGATGTTGTCTCACGTTAATCTTTCCGCTAACTTTTAAAGTCCTTCGCTCGCTCCCGATCTGTGCCGTTCAAATGCGTTTACCGTGAATTTGGTGGGGAAATATTGGTGGGGACAATTGTGTCTTTCCCAAACTTTGGTCGTGACTAGTCCCTATGCAAACCTACGCCCTTGACAGACAGACAGACAGACAGACAGACAGACAGACAGACAGACAGACACACACACACACACACCTCTGAGTCATGCTGGTGGTTCTACAGGAACACTGTCTGGACCTGGACCAGCTGCTGGGTCCTGGTCTTTATAAGGAGCGGTATCGAGCAGACATGATTCTTTGGGGAGAAAACCGGCGACGCCAGGACCCCGGATTCTTCTGTCGCCTAGCAACCAGAGGGGCGCGGCAACCCGTGTGGGTACGTTACCATGGGGACTGCAGTGTGTCGTTAGCAACGTAGGCGGCTAACGTTCTGTGACCGGTGTAGCATTAAAGCAGCGGTGGAGTTAGCTAGGTGGCTAGTTAGATAGCTGGTTTCCACCATACTATAATGCTACACTGGTTACTGTGTTTTAGCTAACACCGTGACGTAAAACGGGTCAACGTGTTTTCAATCTACCAGGAAACAGTAGTAGAAGAAGAGGCCAATCCAGAGAGAACATGGAGGTCTTCAGGAATGTTTCTGAATTGTTGCTTCATGTCAGCAGTTGGTCAGGAGACAAAGACAATATAAATATCTGTGGTTAGCGTTAGCCAGCACCACAGCTGAAGGCCAATAACAAGCCATACAATTAAAAGGTCTACAACGTGTTGGCTGACATCGTACAGATAGTTTAGAACATGAAAACAACCAGGATCTACAAAGTTTAGCATAAAACGTGGAGACAACTGGATAAAAATGGTAAAAAGGGGAGCGGAGAAGCAGCTCTCTGATTGGTCAGGTGGTGAGTGATGCTCTCTCTGATTGGTCAGGTGGTGAGTGATGCTCGGAGGCTGTCAGACCTTCAGTGGTTCTGGTCCGAGTTTCCCCGACAGACTCAAAGTGTCAGAGTCCAAAGCTCAGAAGAAACACGCAAACAGAGGGGGTGGAGCTTCTCTGCAGGTAAGATCCCTCGTTTGTCTGTTTACCTTTATGTCTGTCGCTCTGCCCGTCTCTGTTCACCCGTCTGTCTCTCAGGTGTGGACGATGCAGAGTCAGAGTGCGGGTTGGACAGCGGGGTTGACTTCGATTGGATCGTCACTAACGAGACCGACGCCCCCTCGTTAGAAGAGCAGCTGCAACCAATCATGAAGCTGGCTGAGGACGCAGCGTCATCATCACTCTGTCACGGATCAATAAATGTATTGGTAACTGATGAATGTGGAGCCGATCAGTTTATCTGATCAATAAAGTTTTCCAAGTCTCAGGTACATCACTCAAAGCAAAGGCTCATGGGAGATTCTCACCTGTCTCATATAGAACTAATCTGATTGATCAATGAAGTGAAACTAGAAGTACATGTGATTAGTTGACTCAGAGCAGATCTACGATTGAGGGATTGACTCCACACGGCTTTCAACATGGCGGCGGCTAGCAGCTAACAGTGTTTACCTGTTATCAGCTGTTCAATATTTATTTGAACTGAAATAAAAGCTCAGAGTCAGTTTGGATCTACAAACCAGTGACGGTGCTTTTATTTTATAAAATCCTGTCATGATTTATTACAATGAGCTGTGACATCACCGCTCCAGGTAAAAACAAACTTTATTCATTCACGTCATCGGGTCAAAGGTCACCTGTGGCAGTGGAATGCCTCGTGGTGATTGGCTACCTTAAACCACGCCCCCCAAGAACAAAAACAATAATAACTCATTGGGTCTAATCGATTATTAGTTAATGTGGCAAAAGAAAACAAACCGTTAAGACAAACATGTAATTAGTCCTTGATTAGTTCTTAACGAGGAAACGAATGCAAGTCTGTTAAAGTCCCTTATAGACAAAGTATATCAAGCCGCTCCTTCACTTAATACTGAGGGGGGGGAGGGTTGGCACTGTGAGCAGGTAAGGGGGGCAGAGACGAGGAGCTCATTAAAGCAACACTCCCAATATGTGACTTTATGAATCAGAAGGAATGTGTGAAAGCAGGAATCATTTAGGGGGGGGGGGGGGGGAGACCTCCCTCACATCCACCAGGAGAGAAGGAGGTGAAGGAAGGAGGAGGGAAGGGGAGGAAAGGAGCAGGGGGGAGCTGGACCCTGTCCTCCAACATAAAGGAGGAGAGAAGGTGGGAGCAATGTTTTGGCCACGGAGTTTTGCCGTCCACCTGTCTGGTAGGGGGGGCGTGTTCAGCAGGAGTTGAGCTCCTCCATGGTCTGATTCAGAGTCGCCTGAAGCTCCATGTTGGCGTTTCTGGCTGAAGTCAAAGCATCTGGAACCAAATGAGTCACAGAATAAAGCTTCTACATAACAAATATACATCTCCAGGTTTCCATCATTATTCTAACAGAAGAAGAAGATGAAGCCGTCTCACCCTCCAGGCCGTCGATGGTTTTCTCCAGTTTGGCCACTGAACGCTCTGCAGCTTCAGCTCTGCTCTCAGCCTGCAAACAGGAAGTGAACCAGTTGGTTTCTCTTAAAGATATTTACATGAGAGAACGGTTCAAGTTCATACAGAACAATAAATAAGTGTCTCACCTCCTTGAGTTTGTTGCTCAGGTTCTTGATCTCCTCTTCATACCTGTCTTCCTTATGAGAATACTGAGAGACAGACAGACAGACAGACAGACAGACAGACAGACAATCAGAGAACCAGGTGTACGGACAACAGCAGGTAACGGGACACCTCTGATTGTGTAGTTCCTCCCTTACACTTTCAGGTCTGTAAGTCACTCTTCACTGACACAATGTAACAGGCGAGCGTAAAGAGCTCAGCTAACAGGCTAACAGGCGAGCGTAAAGAGCTCAGCTAACAGGCTAACAGGCGAGCGTAAAGAGCTCAGCTAACAGGCGTACCGTACACATAGAACGAGTAGAACGGACATCTCACTGTGTGCTGTGGTCATGTGACCAGTGTTTAAGGACCTCCTCCTCCTCCTCCTACCTTCTCAGTCTGGGCCTCCAGAGACTTTGAACTAGTGAAGACTGATTTCAGCTCCTCCTCCAACCCTCGACTCTTACTGCAGGTCAAACAGGTGAGTTGTTATTTTGTGTCTGGTCTGTTTCAGAGAGTTCAGAGGTCATGAGGAGCAGCAGGTTAAAGTCATGCAGAGAGCAGCAGGAGCAGGAGCTGAAGCAGCAACTAGAGGTCATAGGAGGTCAGGAGGAGGAGCTCCTCTGGTTTGATTGACAGCAGGTGGGGGGGGGGGGGGGTACCTTGTCCTCAGACGCCTGCAGGCTCTTCAGTGATTGGTCGAAACTCCTCAACTGCTCCTCCAACCTCCGAACCTTACTGTTAGAGACACGTGGGTGCATGGGACAGGACAGGTAGACAGGAGGACAGGTAGACATGCAGCAGCAGCAGCGACATGTTTCCATGTAAACAGAGGAAGAGAAAGACGGATGCAGTTAAGATTAGAGCGTCGTTAGTGAAGCAGTGAGACATCACGCCGAGGTCATCGGTTTGACATCACACTGATGAAGAACAAGAACTAACTGAAGTTATTATTAGATATAACTAATAAATGTACACGTTATTATATTATAGACCAGAATATATTTCATAACACCCGAGTGTAGAACTGAAACTAAGCTTCATGCTGTAAGCAGCTGTTAGACATACACAGGTGTGTGTGTGTGTGTTATAGACCTCTCTC
This sequence comes from Anarrhichthys ocellatus, assembly GCF_004355925.1. NCBI lineage: Eukaryota > Metazoa > Chordata > Actinopteri > Perciformes > Anarhichadidae > Anarrhichthys > Anarrhichthys ocellatus. The sequence continues at coordinate 35,611 of NW_022280280.1, forward strand.
CCTGCTCAGCTCTGTCTTCAGCTCGTTCCAGTTCACCTTCCACCATCACCAGTTTACGAGCCACCTGTCAACCAAACACAGAAGTTTTACAGCACAAGCATAAGAAGTATATGTATAACTACATAAGCATGAGAAGCATCAGTATATAAATACAACACTATCGACAAAGCTAACGAGGCACCACTACTGGTAGGAAGTTGGTCAAAACAAAGATAAAGACATCGGAGAAAGAAATCAGAAACGCACCGTCCGATGCGACTCATGGACGCGACTCATGGACATGCTAGCCAGCTAATTAGCCTGCTCTGGAGACTGAAAAGCTAGCCACCTTGTCCAACACGTTCATAGAAATAAGACAACATGTCTACTGAGAGAAAAGGTGGACTTATCGTTGCTCATGTTGTTTTCGTACCTCTTCATATTTCCGGTCGGCCTCCTCAGCGATCAGCTTGGCTTCTCTCAACTGAACCTCCAGCTGCTCCATCTTCTCTTCATCCTTCAGAGCTCTGTTCTCAATCACCTTCATACCTCTGAGAGGGAGACAGGCAGACAGGCAGATGAAGAGTTATTGATGAAGTTGTCTCCCCTCGTTTGAGGAACAAAACCTCCAGGTGTGTCTCAGGTGTGCGTCTGACCTCTCGCTCTCGTCGGCAGACTTCTCCGTCTCGTCCAGCTTGTGGAGGGTGGTGGACAGTCTCTCCTGGACTCGCTCCAGATTGTCCTCGCTGAGCTGCAGACGGCGACCCAGAGCCGTCACCTCTGCCTCCGCCTGCAACACACACAGCAGGGAGGAGACAGCCCACAGGTCAGGTTCACCTGTCTCAGGTGTGTGTGTTTTAACTAGAAACACCTCACATTACTCTTTCAACACAGGTATGTATGGCATGTGACACAACCTGACAGACCCCCATCACCTGGACAGGTGTATGCGTGTGTGTGAGAGTGTGTGCACCTCCTCTCTGCTCCTCTTCTCCTTCTCCACCTCCTTCTGCAGTCTGACGGCTCGGTCCTCGGCCTCCTCCGCCTGCTCCTGCAGCACTTTGATCTTCTTCTTCACGGCATCGATGCTGTTCAGTCCTCCACTCATCTTCTTCTTCTAGGGAACCAGGATAAATTAGGCTAAATTAATATTTAGAACAGCTGCAGACTGATCAATGGAATACATATTAATTCATAAATATAATAAAGAATGTACAGAACATTTCAATGTTTAAAGAATTTAAGGATCGAACATAAAGCAATTATTCTAAATGAATTATCTAACTAGTTTATTAATCATGAACTGGATACAACTACTAAAACACTAAATAATAATTAACAATCTTCAAGGATTAACATGTTTTTAGATCTGTAATCAGATTAATGTACCAAAGTATCAACGTATTGATCATTTGACTCAGCGTAGAGCGTAGTCTCACGGTCAATAAAAATCATTTTAATCCTCGTTTTATTTATCATAAATTATATTAATAAAAAACAACACAGAATGAACTGATCATAGTAAAACAGTCAAATGTTAAAGTCTAATTATATAGTACATTTAAAGTTAACAGTACATGAATAAATACTCAGTACCTCATATTAAACTATACGGGTTCAATACGTTATTTTATTATGTATATAGAGATAGATAGATAGATATATATATATAGATAGAGATATATATATATATAGATATATATAGATAGATATATATATATATATATATATATATATA
>NW_022280280.1:39927-43325 GCF_004355925.1 Anarrhichthys ocellatus
AAAACTAAACTTTACCTTATTTCTAATTGATATTAACTTCTGTTACAACAAACAATATTTATATATATATATTTATACATATGCATATATATTTATAAATGTATTTATATACATATATAATTATATATATATATTTATACATATTTATATACATTTTAAATATAGAAAATGTGTATTGCATTAATAGATGTTATAAGGAATATAGTGATTGGTCAGATAGTTCTGAAGAAGCTAAAATTATTTTGCATCATTTAATTAATATAACAAATAAAACAATCTGGAGATTAAAAGTATTTAACTTCCAGAAATAAAAACATCACATGTTCTCCAGCTGATTATTTATAAAGAGCACACAAACAATAAACTTACAGCAAAAATCTTTTTCAGTCTTCTGATGAAATCTTTGTACAAACACTTTACTTCATCTGAACGTTTCTGACTCCAGATCAGAATCACCTGAACGAGTCTTCAGAAGTCAGACTTCATGATAAAAAGCTTCAGTTTCCTTCTGATGAACTCGGATCACATGATACCAAAACACCTGAAACATAGAAATGTGCTAAAAGACATTTGTACTTTTAATAAACATGATGAAATGTGTAAATAACACAACTTGGCATCTTATTAAGAGATTAATATTCATTCATTTTATGTTCGTTCCTCCTTTGAACCGTCTGTGTATTATTAGAAATGCTTAAATGTGTTCCAGAGAACGATGATGATCATTTTTATGTTTTTCTATCATGTGATCTTTAACACTTTAAGTTTTTATTCCTTCACGTGAACCATCGTTAAATATCTTCAGTCTGTGGTTCATGTCTCATGCTTTAAACCCTGATGAGTGAGACAGTCCACCTGTCGTCCTTCACACTGAGATAATTTTGATTTAAACTCATCAGAATGATTAAACTCCTTTTTTTAAATCTATAATGAAATGTTTGTAAAAAATCTGCAGATGTATAAACGTCCACACGCTGTTCTCCAACATGTGGACTGAGATGAACCGTCATCAGTAAACACTGTGACCAAAGTTCAATAAAGACAGCTTTTTGGTTAAAGGGTAAAACTCTCCAGTCAGTGTTGATGGTAAATGTAGTTCATGGAGGCAGTCCTCAGTGCTGCTGTCATGTGACTAAAGGCGAGATAGAGGAAGAAGAACTACAGACTGTTTCAGATTGTAGTCCTCCACACAGCCAGAGGGCGCTGTGCTCTACATGGAGCTCACAAACACAACTACTGCGTTCTCTTTGCTTGTATTGCTAACAGTGATGATGGCATCCCATAATATGAGGTCAGAGGACGCTCTGGACGAGGACGCTCTGGATGAGGACATCTATAGTGTTCAGCTGTATTTATTGGATCCATAGAGGCAGCACAGACACTGCGGCTGCATTAGTGTCGAGGATATGACCTTCAGAAGCTCGCGTGCAATGCATCCTGGTACATGTAGGCACAGCCGGCTCTGCAGCAGGAGGATTCAGCACTCTGGGTCAAAACAGCGGGTCTGAGGAAGTTTTTTCTTAAATAAACTACATTCACTGTCAACACTGACTGGACGTCCATCTTTAACATCTTCACCTTATCTCAATAAAACCTTCCTCAAACAAGCTGATTGGTTAAAACCAACCAATCAATAAGACAAATATATGATCAGGTTCTATACAAGTATAAAAGAAACAGCCATGCTAACATGCTAACAGGCAGCAGTGATGTCATGTTTCAGTCAGACAGCAAACATCTTCCTGTTTTTTTTTAAAAACACCACCAATCTACGACTCAACAGTATACCCCCCCCCCCTTCCTGAAACAAACTAAACTTTCTGAGATTCTTTAAAAAATGTTTCACTCTGGAAAGATTTCTGTAAACTTATAAATTCTGGCTTGACGTTGTTGTTCCTAAATTGAATTATTTTCTCTTTTTTTTGCTTTCACAAATGACAGAAACACAGATTTTAGTCTCTCGGACTATTTGATAGTAAAATTCTACATAATGTTTCTAATGTTAAACTACGTTTAGCTTTAAATTACCATATAAATACAGTTTACACTGTTTGATTCCCACAAGAAGAAACATTATAATCCAGCTGAACACAGCAGGTTGTGACTCAAGTTGTTGATATCCAAAGGCATTCTGGGTAGTGTAGTGTGGTGACCATTAATGTGTCGCATCTTTGAGTCCTATGACACTGTATAAATCCCGCCCTCCCAATAAGAAAGCCCCGCCCACTCCAACGTGTCTGGGCGGGGCTACAGCTGACGATGATGTAAACAGGTCACATGGTTATACTTCCTGTTTCTAAACCTAACAGCAACATTCAGAAAATACTTCAGGACACTTCTGTGAAACAGGAAATGACATCATCTCCAGCTTTCACAATAAAAGTCTGACAGCAACGAGTGATCACGGTGACATCAGCGGGTCCCTGACCCCCATCAGCTGAGATGTTAACTGGGATCGGCTCCACACTCGCTCTCCTCTGGGATGTCCTGCAGGTCTGAGGGGTCAGAGGTCACAGGTTACCATCAACATAACGTGTAATAACAACCGATAACAGTTATTGACGCACAATAACGATCGATCGTTAACAGTTCGATCGATAACAGTTATTGACGTGTAATAACGATCAATAACAGGTATGGATGAGTCCTACTGACCCCTGGGGCTGTCAGAGCGAGGAGAGATTCTCATCACTTCCTCCTCCTTTCCTTCCTCGACGCCGTCTAATTGGTCAACGGGATCCTGGCTGGCCAATGGTGCGAGGGGGCGTGGCTCCAGCTCCCTGCTGCCCCGCCTCCTGCTCCCCTGCTGACACAAACACCGTAGCTTAGCTTAGTTTAGCTTGGTTTTGTTAAGCCACAAGGCCATGAGCTGGTTCCTAAACCCTGAACCGTGACGGTGGTCCTGAATCTGAGGATTGGTTTCACTAAAGCAGAGTTAAGACATTCAGAATAACAGAAAACATTTAAACGTTGGTCCAGTCTGAGGAGGTTCAGACTAGATTAAACAAGCTGGACGTCATCCAGATAGAAGAGCATTACTTTATCCTGGTTTACTTTATCATGGTTTACTGTATCCTGGTTTACTTTATCCTGGTTTACTGTATCCTGGTTTACTTTATCATGGTTTACTGTATCCTGGTTTATTTATCATGGTTTATTTATCCTGGTTTACTTTATCCTGGTTTACTTTATCCTGGTTTGCTTTATCATGGTTTACTGTAGGACATGACAGGCAAGTCTTCCATCTCCACATCTCTTGCTCATCATGGTTTACTGTATCATGGTTTACTGTATCCTGGTTTATTTATCATGGTTTATTTATCATGGTTTATTTATCCTGGTTTCCTTTACCCTGGTTTACTTTATCCTGGTTTACTGTATCCTGGTTTACTGTATCC
>NW_022280280.1:78325-80587 GCF_004355925.1 Anarrhichthys ocellatus
TATATTTATTATTTTGAACAAAGGTTAAATGTTATTTCACAAGTTTCAAAAAGTGCCCCCAATTTTTTGAAAATGCCCTGGATTTCAGTCAGTGGGGGCAAAAATTGCCCCCCAAAAAATATGTAAATTTCCTACCCTGTGCCATGGCAATGTTTTTTTTCATGTTAAAAGAAAATAAAGGTTTCTTAAAAATCTCTCTCTCTCTCTGAGTGGAAGGAGTGTGGAGTTGACGGAGCGTGTTCGAGAGCGATTAACACTGATTTTTTTCTGGTATTTTTTTGTCACTAGTTAACGTTGGATGTGATGGTGTATCTCACGGTGTTTGTGTGAACATTTAGCTGGTTTTGGGGTCTTTGTGAGTGGTTTCAGTCGATCAGTGCGTGCTGTCGGCTGCTAAACGCCACCATGGACATGACCGACCTCACGAGGAAACACGGCATAAAGATCCCGCCGACTTTCCCGGTGTCAGTAGAGGAATGCAGCCTGGCTGTGGGTGAACTTGTTGGACATAGCAGCGTTGCGTCCGCTGCGCGAATGAACAATGGCGTGGTCATATTTTTAGACACCATCGGAAATGCGGAAGTGGTGATTGACAACCGAATCGAGGTGGGCGATAACTTCTTCCCCGTTTACCCTCTCTGCACACCGGCTGTGAAGGTAACCGTGTCCAACGTCCCACCGTTCATCAGAGATGAAGACATAACCAGGGAACTATCAAGATACGGGAGGATAGTGTCTAAGGTGAAGAAGGTGTCCTCTGGGTGCAAGTCTCCTCTCCTGAAGCACGTGGAGTCTCACAGGAGACAGCTGCTGTTGATCCCAAACAACAGGAGCAAGGTGCTCAACCTAGTGTTCAAGGTGAGAGTAACCCTAACCCATAGAGACCAGAACCAGAAAGGTACTGAGGAGGGCAGAGGGGACAAGCAAGGCGGACAGGAGGGGACAGGTGGGGTCCAAAAGGGGAGGGAGGAGGGGACAAGTGGGACCCAGGAGGTGAGGGTGGAAGAAACAAGTGGGGTACAGGAGGTGAGAGAAGAGAGGAAAAGTGGGGGACAAGAGGTGATGAAGGACGGGGCAAGTGAGGTCCAGCAGGTGAGGGAGAGTACTGGAGGACAGGTGGAGACAGGTAGGGAGGTGGACATGGAAGCAGACGAGGAGCAGCTCAAAACCCCTCAGCTGAAGAGGAAACAGAGAGGAGACAGCGGAAGCACACAGGCGAAGAAAGTGGCAACGAAAGAAGTGGAGGAGCAGCAGAGTGTGAGTCCAGTCTGGAGGAAGACGCTGCTGCTGACATTTTTACAGTGTACAGCGTGGAGGAGATAAAGGAGTTTCTGAAGAGGAGTAAGAATGTGAGAGGAGCCAAAGTGGAGGACTACCTCTCTGACAAAGAGAAGCTCTCCAGCTCTGCCAGAGCTCACATGAGGAGCAAGGACAGAGGAGGTCTCACGAAGCAGGAAGGCTTCAGACTGAAGAAGACAGTTCACAAAGTGGACAAAGAGCTGAACAAAGATGGAGCTAAGTGAGAATAAGATCTCACAGTCCAAAGACAATCAAAGACAAGTTTATGTTTGTTGGACATTATTTTGTTTAACCGTTTTAAATGATAAAGAAACATGTTCAAAGAAAATAAAGGTTTTCTAAAAATAAAAAAAATTAAAAAAAATCTCTCTCTCTCTCTGTACTTCTGCTTTCTGTTCTGACTGTTTTTCACATTAACTTCTCTGAACTGGGAGGGGCAGGAAGAGGAAGTGTGTGTTATATTATTTATTATTTCTCAGTTTGATTCTCAGGAAAGTGAAACATATTAAATATTAATATTATATATATGTAGAAGGGGTTCAATGGTCTGGCGACAGTCAGTGATCAGCTGATCAATAAATAAAGAGCTCAGTGATGGAGAGAAATAAAGAGACCTTTGTCTGGGGAGGGGGGTGAGGTCATGAGACAGAGAGAGGGGGAGGGAGGATAGGAGGACATGAGGTAGAAAAGAGGCAGAAACATGAAACCAGAAAATCTCAGTAACAATAAAGACTCAGAAAAGTAACAGGTAACTGATCTGAGTCATGTGACAGGAGGGAAAGAGTTCATCTACTTATTTAACTGATAGAACTGATCGTCTTCATCATCTTGTCTGTTTGGTTGTTTCTGGATCTACAGAGGCCCTGAACTCTGGATTCAGATCCTCCCCCTGTGAGAAGATGTAAAATGTTCCGCCGTCTCCGTGTTTGAAGATGTAAAATGTTCCGTTGTCTCCGTGTTTGA
>NW_022280280.1:80597-84228 GCF_004355925.1 Anarrhichthys ocellatus
ACACACACACACACCGAGAGACCGGGAAAGTGTGTGTTCACTGTGTACAGATACACAGATACACAGGTAGACAGTGAGCACACACACACGCGCGCAAACACACTCTCCGTTGTATAGAAAGATAAACCCGGTTTTCAGTCTGAACTGAAAAGAAAAAAAAGTGTGTTTCCCGTTTCTGAACTTCTCCAGCGTTTCACTCACTCACTCACTCACTCACTCACTCACACACACACACACTCACACACACACACACACACACACACACACACACACACACGATCACCGATCGATCCTCTACCATAACTATCGATCCTCCACATCTGTAGTAACGGAGCAGATGTGAGCGGACAAAGCGGAACAGACCGACAGTGTCTCTCAGAGACTGTCCGCTCTCTGCTCATTGATCACCATCGATCATTAAAGTCTGTGTGCACGCGCCCGCTGCTCGGTTCCTTCCTTTCTTTCCTTTCCTCTCACCTTCAGGTTGATCTCCTTCATCCTGTCCTGTCTCCTGCTCTCCAGCAGCCGGGACATCGAACCCCGATCACTGCCGATCGATCACAGCCGATCGATCACCTGATCTATAATCTATAATTAATAACAATAATAATAATCCGAGGTGTGTTCGGTTCCTGGTCTGGAGTAGTCCGCAGTCTGAGCCCGGGGGCGGGGCGTCTCTGTGACTGACAGCTGCGCTCTCTACTTCTGACCAATCAGAGCTCAGCCCGCCGCCGCTGCCGTCAGCCAATCGCCTCTTCGCACGCACTCCAAGCCCCGCCCACTAGCATCTGTTAGGGAGCGCTTGTTTTCACACCGGGGCGGCGAAGTGGCCGGTGTGGGTGGAGTCGGTCTCTATGACGACGCGTCAACGTGTCACGTGATCCGCAGCAGCCAATCAGAGAGCTGTGTGAGGTCACATGGTTGATAAACATTGGGCTCGATTAACCCCGCCCCCCCTCACAGCAGAGCGTACAACGCGGTACTGTGTGACGTGGAACCACCGAGCACCGACCCCGCCCCTCTCAGACGGTGTTGGTGTTAAAACCAGACGAACCTCTCAGTTCATAACGGAAACAAAGAAACTGTGAAGGTGATCAATAAGTAGAAGTACTGCAGTGTAAGTACTACTACAGCAGTATGAGTACTACTGCTGCAGTATATAAGTACTACTTATATACTGCAGTATATAAGTACAAATACTAATACACAGTTTAAAGTACAACTGTGTATTAGTACTTGTACTTTAAACTGTGTATTAATATTTGTACTTTAAACTGTGTATTGGTAGTTGTACTCTAAACTGTGAATTAGTATTTGTACTTTAAACTGTATTAGTATTTGTACTTTAAACTGTGTGTTAGTATTTGTACTTTAAACTGTGTATTAGTTGTACTCTAAACTGTGTATTAGTACTTGTACTTTAAACTGTATTAGTATTTGTACTTTAAACTGTATTAGTATTTGTACTTTAAACTGTATTAGTATTTGTACTTTAAACTGTATTAGTAGTTGTACTCTAAACTGTGTGTTAGTATTTGTACTTTAAACTGTGTATTAGTTGTACTCTAAACTGTGTATTAGTACTTGTACTTTAAACTGTGAATTTGTATTTGTACTTCAAACTGTGTCTTAGTATTTGTACTCTAAACTGTGTATTAGTATTTGTACTCTAAACTGTGTATTAGTATTTGTACTCTAAACTGTGTATTAGTATTTGTTTCTTCTCCTTTAAGAGAACTTTCCCTTTAACTCACCTGGTGACCACACCTGAGATCTACTTCCGGAAGTGTTTCACAACAAAAAGAACGAAAACAACAGAAGAACAAAAACAACAGAAGAAGAAGAAGAAGAAAAGACAAAGGAGAAAAGAAAAAGAAGAGGAGGGGAAATAAGAAGAAGAAGAAGAGGAGGATCAGATCGACGCGGTGAGTTTAGTTCTGTTTATTTTCTGTTAGCTCTTTAGCATGTTAGCTCTTTAGCATGTTAGCTCTTTAGCATGTTAGCACGGAGCTGTTGCCTCTTTGTGAATATCGATCGATTCTCTCTGATAAGTGACGCACAGTCAGTGCTGATCGATCATTTTGATCTCCAACGTGTTTTGATTTGGCTGAAGTTTAATCTGATCAACGTCACGGCCGCCATGTTGGAGTCAGACCGACGTCACTGTGGGCGGGGCTAACGTCACCTGCAGGCTCACCTTCAGCAGCTGTTCTGTTTATATATTTATATTATATAAAGGATATTATAGACTATAAAAAATATTATATAGATTCATATTTAAAACATTATTGATATGAGTCATGTGATCAGAGCTGCAGGTGAAACTTTATCAATATTATAAATACAGAATCTGATCAGAAATCACAGATCAATAAACTGATAACCTGTCTACTGCTCTCTGACAGACAGACAGACAGACATGTCTCTGCTGACTGAAGATGCCCAGGGCCCGACAGGAAGTACCAAGATGGAGGATGAGACGGTGAGGTCGGCCATCATGGAGCCGAACACGCTGCAGTGGCCCGGAGACAGACAGACAGGTGGACAGACAGGTAGAGGAGACAGGATGAGTGTGAGGTCAGACGTGTCTCTTCGAGAGGCAGCGAGTTGGACAGAAAGCGAGAGAGGACTGATGGCAGAGAGGGAGGGGGCGGGGCCAAAGACTCACCTGGAGGCGGAGCCTGTAGAGAACCACCTGCCGGAGAAAGCCGCTCAGGTGTTCAGCCCCGCGGTCACCGTCCTCTACTCCCCGTCCTCGCCCAGGGACAGCGAGGCATTCTGGGAAATGGAGTCGGAGAAGAGTCCCTTCCTGGGTCCCCAGGGAGACCCACAGGACTACAACCAAGATGGCTACCAGTACGAGTGGCCCGTGGACACGCCCCCTAACGCATGTAAATATACCGCTTCTCTGTCTGTCTCTCTGGTCGGCAGCGTTGTTAACCTGTCTGTCTCTCTCTCAGGTGGGCGGGGCTGTCCCAGCCGTGATGTCCTGAAGGTGGGCGTGTCCCTGATGACATCACTGCTGTTCTTCCCCCTCCTGGTATGGGGGGGTTTTGTCTTCCTCCCGTTCGACGCCCCCTTGCTGGACGGCCCCGCCCTCAGACTTGTGTACACGCTGCGCTGCTCCGTGTTCGCCGCCGCGCCCGTCGTCCTCGGTGAGTACGACACCAACGAAGAAGAAGAGACTGAGACCGTTTCCATGGTGACCGTGTTCCCCCCCCCCCCTCTCAGGTTGGCTGGTCCTCGGCGTTAGTCGTCTCCGGGCCGGAGCGTTCCGCCCTCTGTTAGATGACGACGAGAAGGAGGCGGAGCTTCACGAGGTCGCCGTCCATCGACGCTTCGTCTCTGACTCCGCCTCCTTGTTCCTGATCTACTTCCTGCAGCTGGTCGTCATGGCGATGTACCTCAGCCAGGAGCAACTGAAGCTCGTCCCTCTGATGACGGTTGTGTTCGCCCTGGGGAGGTATTCAAACACAACTTTATTAGTCTGTTTACCTGATGAGAGGTATTGATACACAACTTTATTAGTCTGTTTACCTCTGATGAGAGGTATTGAAACACAACTTTATTAGTCTGTTTACCTCTGAGAGGTATTCAAACACAACTTTATTAGTCTGTTTACCTCTGAGAG
>NW_022280280.1:84238-86329 GCF_004355925.1 Anarrhichthys ocellatus
TACCTCTGATGAGAGGTATTCAAACACAACTTTATTAGTCTGTTTACAGCTGATGAGAGGTATTCAAACACAACTTTATTAGTCTGTTTACAGCTGATGAGAGGTTTACACTTTAAATTAAAGGTGTGTTTGTTTTGTGTCTCCAGGCTGGTTTACTGGGTGGCTGCAGCGTTCAGCAGCAGTATCCGGGGCTTCGGGTTCGGACTCTCCTTCCTGCCGAGTGTCGCCATGATGGCGGCTAACTTCTACTTCATCTTCACTGTTGAGGCGTCGGGCTCCGTCTTCAGCCGCCCGTCTCCTCCCGAGGAGGTGCTGACTCCCACCATTGGCAAACAGAGGTTCTGGGGATGAGAGCTGATCACTAAACGATAAACTTCCTCAGAATTAAATATTTCTCATCAACTTTATTTTTTAAAAATTTAAAACAGAAAAAACTAAGAAAATAAAAATGTTTGTTCTTTGATAAACTTATATTCTTATGAAATGTTTAAAGAGAAATGACCCCAGCTGGTCATTGTATAGCCCTGCCCACTCGTTTCTGTTTTGTCTTTATGAAGCAGTTTGTCAAAACTTCCTGTTTGTTCATGACTTCCTGTTTATGTTCACGACTTCCTGTTTATGTTGGTCCTTTTTTCAACATTTTGTAAAATCTGTTCATGGATCATTAAATATTTAATGCTCAATAAAAAAAACATTTGTTTCTTAAAATCTCCCATTTCACAATAAAAGCATGTAATTTAGCTTATGGATTTAAATTAATTTTAGTTAATAAGTCTGTTAAATCTTTAAAATAAGACTTTAATGTTGATCAGTGATCGTCAGTCTCCTCTTTAGTCACGTGACACCAAACAAAGTGACACCTGCACACCGGAAGTACATACAAGTCTGACTTCAAAATAAAAGCACCAAGACTACCGAGCTAGTTTTAACCAGACGTTATGACGTTACTTCCGGTGTGAAAATCTTAGGCCAAATCCCAATGTCCCCCCTAAACCCTCAAACCCTGAACCCTCAGGGACTCACTGACGTAACCTGGTGAGTGGGTGAGTGTGAGAGACTGTGAGGGCTTGAGATGGTGTGAATATGAACGGGACAGCACGTTGCTGCAACATATCACGTTACCATGAAAACAACAATAAATATGATGTATAATGTGTGTATTTATTGTATACTTTGTACTCCCTGATGTGAACGTCTTCAGGCTCTTTCCTCACTAGATGAGAGGTAACGTCATATCATCTATTTACTCGTTTTGTCAAAACAGCTTCAATGACGAAATCAAACATTTGATGAATAAATAAATAAATATCTTCTGATTTCATGTTTTAATGTTCCATCTTTAACCCTTAATGTTTCTGAGTAAACGTAATATGACAGGCTGAACACACGTGATCCGTCTTTGTTTACCTTTTTGTTTACGTCTCCATGCGTCCACTGGTTACCCCGTGTTTAACGTCACATTGCAATGACTTGTGGGTAATTCCCTTAGGCTAAATCTGGATGCTGACTTACGGAAAGGGTTCATAAAGGGCTCAACATGTCTGCCAGAGCCTCAAACACTGGATGTGACAGTGGGACAGAACTAAACCCTCACGGACTTCGCGGGAGCGCCTCAAAGTCCGTGAGTCTGTAAGGGGGACGTTGGGATTGGGCCTTAAACTCAAAGAAAGACGAAGTTATAAACTTTAAGTGAACTTTTAAGAGTTGTATACTTTCACTGAGTTCGTCTGTAAAGAGGAACTTCAGACAGGAAGTAGTGGCTGCAGAAGGGGCTTTTATTGTGAAGGCTCAAGTGTGTTCGGAGGTGTCAGCAGGTGTGGACTCTTGTGTCTGGAGGATGTCTCGTGTTAGCGGAAGTGTTCACAGACCGACGGAGCTCCTGAACATGAAGGAATAACCTGGTTTCTACTGATTCACGTTAAACTGTTGTTCTCTGGATGGAGTCCGTGAGCAGGAAGTCATCTCTGCTGAGACTCCGCGAGACCTGTCCGTTCAGGAGGCTGCGCAGACAGACATACGGTCAGTTTATTAGTGTTAATGTGTTTATTCCTGCGTTTAAAGGCACTGTATTCCTGCGTTTAAAGGCACTGT
>NW_022280280.1:86339-93973 GCF_004355925.1 Anarrhichthys ocellatus
CATGCGTTTAAAGGCACTGTATTCCTGCGTTTAAAGGCACTGTATTCCTGCGTTTATCGTGTTTATTTTTGTTCTGGTTTGTTGTCAGTATTTTATTTGATGTATACAATTGATCAGCATCAGACAGGTTTATTCTTATAAGATTTAGCTACTTTAGTTACATCAACTAATACATTATGATTTAATATTATGAATCAAAATAAGTTACTTTGGGGACAAACTGAATTCCAGACAGATCTATCGATCAATATGACTATTAGTACATCTATCAATACAACGGCTCATACTCGTATACTAAAGTACTTTAAGCTAATGTAGTACACACCGAGTATGTACTACAAAAGTCAAAGCTTCATGTGTTAAAGCTGAATTCTCTCTCTCGTGTCCACCAGGGGGCGACTCCTCTGGTTGTATAGAAGTCTATGAGAAAATGACTCTACTTCTCTCTTGATTTATTACCTCAGTAAACATTGTAAACATGAGTTTATGGTCTCAATCTCTAGTTTCAAGTCTTCTTCAATACAGCATGATGTTCATATAGAGCAGTGGTTCTCAAACTGTGGGGCGCGCCCCTCTAGTGGGGCGCGGCGGTATTGCAGGTGGGGCGCAGGGGGAAATGCAGAATTTTTTTATTTCAAGAACTTTATTCATACCTGCAAACTTGTCGCTTTTCGGCGAAATTCGCCGTTTTGAATCAAAATATATCATCCACGTGAATCGTGTAGATCCGTAGAGTATCAACTGGCCAGCCAGCGTTTCTCAGATTGGAGTGAGACGAGGAGAAAAGGTGACGTCGTGATCTTCACAATAGAACATCATTGACGTGTGGAGTCTTGGCCAATCAGCGTTCAGATGTGTACAGCGTCTTCATTTCCCTCCGTTACAGTTTAAGTTCCGTTATGTCCCGTTACCGTTCAGACTTGCTGGGTTAAGTTAACGTCCACTGCATGCGACACTTTGTCGACTGTTAACGTTCGTCATTATCACGATTTAGGAGGAAAAAACGTAACGTGATGAAACATGCAGCCCCCCCGTGTTCCGGTTCAGTTCACGCGGTCACTCGTTAACGTTAAACCAGAACACCGGCGCATCTGGTTGCAGGTTGTTTGTTTTAACTCAAAGTAGAATGAGGATGATTTCATGGTCAGAATAACTTTCATGACCACGAAATATGAGGCCCAGATACTGATGAGATGATGAGGTCCAGATACTGATGAGATGATGAGGCCCAGATACTGATGAGATGATGAGGTCCAGATACTGATGAGATGATGAGGCCCAGATACTGCTATGGCTATGCTAAATGTAGCCTCTGCACCATGAGATGAACTACAGCAACAAGGGCTCACATGTCCTCTCATCACACTGTTCACTGTGATGACCACAGCCAGTGGACCAACAGGCCCACGTGCAGCTATTATTATTATCACAGCTATTATTTGACTTTTAGAATGCTACATTTTAAAGCTCATATATAAAATAAAATGCTCATTTTGTTTAGTTTGACACAGGTTGCACTTTATTGTTATTATCTTAGAAAGATATTCAGTGCAAAACAGGTGACTTGCAGCCACAATAAGCAATTTTTTGCCAAATATTAGTAATTTTTTGCACAGATTGAACTTTATTTGCATTGTTCTAACAAAGTGATGCACATTGTATTTGTTTTTGTCTGATGGAGCAATCTGGTTTACTTGAAAGTGATTGCAATTTTCTGTCAAGTGGGGTGTGACAGAAAAAGTTTGAGAACCACTGATTTAGTACATTATGGTCCATTTAGAGTCAAACAGACCATAAAGCAGGGGATGCTTTAGGGCGGGGCTACACGGTGATTGACAGGTCTCTACCAGAGACGTATACGGCGTCTACGTCACTCCTCCTCAGTCCAGATATGGTCACTTCCTGTTCACTGGTTGATTAAAAAACAGACAAAACGCCCAACCCTCAGACTACGGGAACAAAGGCCGTCTAGTTCGTAGTGCCGGTAAGCATCATAGCTAGGCTAATGTTAGCAACACCAAAAAAGGGGTATATCCAATCAGAAGGCAGAGTAGGGGCGGGTTCTCTACCACATACGACCAATCACAACGTGTGACATCATCAATAGGTGCAGCACCTCAAAGCCAAACTGCAGAGAAAGGCACCCAGACGCAATGCATTGTGGAGCAGTAAAGTATGTGCAGTAAGGTCACAATTGAAACCCTAACCTTTCATCACTTCCTGTTTTCTTCTTTTACAGATGTGTCGTCAGCAAAACCCTCTCCCATTGGTTTGTACTGGAACAACAAAGAAGGCCCGCCTACCGGCGACCAGCCAATGAGCAGTGTCTACACGAAACCCCTCCCACCTCCCTCCAGGTGCCACAGTGTCCGTTCTCACCACCAATCAGAGGCAGCTGCAGGTGAGTGTCCAGTATAACCAGAAACACTGTTACAGCTTGAACCAGAGGGCTCATTCTACTGCTTTGGCCTAAAGGTGTTGTCATGGAGGAGAACCAGCAGAACCAGCAGAACCCAGAGGACAGAGCTGACGACTTTATGGGTGAGACAGATTGTTGACTCTTCATTTCTATCAGGTGACTACGTACCAATAAACAGAGATCTTTGTTTCTTCTTAGATCTGGACGACGACATCGACCCTGAAACTGGAGAGAGAGCACAGCAATGACCCCCCCCCCCCGGTGGTTTAAAGAGTTTAGTTTCGCTGAAGGGTTTCATGTCCTGATAGACTTTATCTCTATGTGCGTCAGTTTGATGATTTTTACATCTTTAGTTTTACACATTTTATTGTATATTCTATTGTGTTTTAGGTTTTGTGGCACTATTAAGAGTTAGTTATTCTGTGTTTGTCTTTATTGTGTCATCAGATAAACTACAAACTGTGAAACAGACTTTGATGAGAAAAAGTTTTATTGAAGAAAAGAAAACTCACCTTTTTTACAAAAACATTAAATAATCTGATATTTTCATATTTACATTTTATTATGTACAGTAAAAGCATCTGTGTGAGTCCTTTCACAATAAAAGTCCTGGGAATATCAAACAAAAAAACCTGCTAGCTCTTCTGATTGGTTAGTATCAGTCTTCTTCCTCATTGGCTGCTGTCGGCTGAGTGGGCGGAGCCTCGTCCTCGGAGCTGGTCTGTCGAGCCGCCGTCCGAAACAAACGCATTAAATCTCGAAACCGTCGAGAAACCTGCAGGTGTGAGGAAGAGTTACTGACCCGGTCAGTCAACCAATCACAGAGGACAGAAAGCAACCAATCACCTCGCTCGGAGTCTTGTTGCCGAGCAGAGTAGAGACGGCCTGGAACGTGTTCTGATTGGCTCCTTCCTGCTGACACATCGTCAGAATCACTCGATCGGCTTCTCTGAAAACCGGCGACGACGACAACAGGGTTAAATTCAATCTGTTCCTCCTGCTGCTCCTCCTGAAGAGGAAGAGGACAGAGGAGGAGGACAGAGGAGGAGGCCAGAGGAGGGACATTAAATAGACCCCCTCAAGAGGAGGTGCAGTAGGAGGCGTACCTGGTCCAGAGGATAACTTTCTCTCCGCTTGCCGTCAGGGAAATGTTCTTGGCACATACCGGGAGGTCAGGAGGAGGACTTGGCCGAGGAGGAACAGAGGAGGAGCAGACAGAGGGGGAGATTGAGGAAGTGGTAATGGAGGAGGAGCAAATAGGAGATGTGATAGAGGAGGTAGCTGAGGTAGAAGGGAAGATGGAGGAAGAGATCGAAGGAGTGGAGATCATGGAGGAGGTGGTAGAGGAGGAGTTCATAGAGGGGATGATGGAGGAGATGGTGGAGGAGGTCATATAGGGGACCGAGGAGGTGGTAGAGGAGTTCATAGAGGGGACCATGAAGGAGGTGGTAGAGGAGGTCATAGAGGGGACCATGGAGGTGGTGGAGGTCATAGAGGAGGTGGCGGTGGAGGAGGTCATAGAGGAGGTGGTGGTGGAGGAGGTCATAGAGTTGGTGGAGGGGGTGGTGGTGGAGGAGGTCATAGAGGGGGTGGTGGTGGTGGTGGAGGTCATAGAGGGGATCATGGAGGAGGTGGTAGAGGAGGAGGGGTTAGAGGAGGTAACAGAGGGAGGAGTCGGGAGAATGGAGAAGGCGCTGCCATCCCCCATCATCTCCTCTCTCCTGCTCCTCTTCACCGTCGGACTCTTCTTCTTCTCGATGGTCTTCTCCTCTTCATTGTCATCCTCCTCTTCGTCATCCAGCTCCTCCTCCTTCTCGTCGATGAGAGGGAACGAGCCTTCCCATGATGCACCACTTCGTTCTGTCGACAGAATCAACACATTTAGTTATGCGTAACTAACGCACGCACGCACCTACGCACCTGTCTGTGGACTATCGTCGTCCCCCTTCAGATCCAGGTCTTTGTTACCTGGTTCGTCGTGGGCGGAGCTTATCTGAGAGTACAGAGGGTCCAGACTCTTCATGGCTCTGGATACGCCCCCTGAGACCTGGATGGGATATTGAACAGGTGAGACAGGTCAGGTGAGGCTCTCTACCTGTCTCATATTCACACCTGTTGAAACGTGGAGGACAGACCTTGTTGCCGTGGCAGCGAGAGCATTCTTTCCTCCTGTGTCCACGGATCTTAGCGTCACGGCAAAGGCAAGGCCAGTCTTTATCCGACCAATCACAGTCCTGGAACACATGTAACAGTCTTTATCCGACCAATCACAGTCCTGGAACACATGTAACAGTCTTTATCCGACCAATCACAGTCCTGGAGCACACGTACCAGTCTTTATAGAAGAAGTCCATGAGTGAAAGCCCACTAAAGGTACCCCTCCACGTGTGTTACCTTGTAGTCCCTGTGGGGGGCCATCTTCCTCCTCCGGCGCTGGCTTGTCATTGGTTGGATCTTAAGTCCCTCCTCTTCCTCTTCGAGCTCTGGGAGCGTCACTTCCTCGAAGCCGCTGCCGGTCAGGCCCCCTGACACGAGGCCGACGCCCTCTCCACCGTCTGACCCGCCCCCTCCTTCATCCGGCCAATGGGCTTCTTCAAACTGCCCCGGGCGAGCAGGAGGTGGGCGGAGCTCGTCAAAAAATACCCAGAATTCAGCTTGTAGATGGGTGTGGCCTTTTAGCAGCGTCGCCATTTGAACCTTTAGCTAAAGTACAATGATCATTATCATCAATAATCAGTTATTGACGATGGTTTAACTGGTGCTGTATAGTTATCGACGATGGTTTAACTGGTACTGTACAGTTATTGATAATGGTTCAACTGGTACTGTACTGTGGGCGTACCTCGTCGATGCTGGTTGGACTCAGGTCTGGACCGGTCTGCAGAGCTTTGATGATCTTCTGATAATGTGACGGATTATCTCCAAAACTAATCTCTAACTGTCGCAGGAAGCGACGGCTGCGTTCAAACGCCTGCTGCTCTTCAACCTGCAGTCGGGACAGAGTTACATCAGTGACTGCTTATAAGTAATCAATAACGTATCTATCAATTATACAGAAATACTAAAGTTATGATGTTCACTGCCTTCAGTCAGGATTTATTCACAGGAAACATTTCAGCAGGTTGAACCAGTTACTGTGGACTTCTTACAAACACTTGCTGTGATACACCCGCTGTGATACACCCGTATGATACTAGTGATACACCCGTGATACACCCGTATTACACCCGTGATACACCCGTATCACACCCGTATTACACCCGCGATACACCTGTGATACATTTGTGATACACCCATATTATACTTGTGATACAATACACCCGTGATACACCTGTACTGCTCACCAGTCCACACTGCAGTGCCTGCTCAGGATGTAGGAATGCGGCAAAGTCCCGGAGGAGGTCTGTCCGCTCTCCCAGGATGCAGTGCAGCTTCCTGAACAACAACATCACTTCCTGACCGTCTCCCACCTGCTCAAAATCGCTCAGCAGAGACACAAACTCCTCCACCTGCTCAGGTACGTCTTGCAGCGCCTCACGCACCTGAAGACACATAGCGAGAAAGGTTCTACTTTGTGTTTGTTTCCTTTAATGTGTGATAGCGACAACCAATGAGATGGTTTGGATTCCCTCGGGGGAAAAGCAGCTCATGTGCTAAGCTGTTAGCTCCAACTCAACTCTGTACAAACTTTGAAGACGCTGATGAGCGCAGCCCAAAGTGGCTCAAACCGAGCTACATAACACTATTCCAGCCAATCAGCTGTAAGGGTGTTTAGTTCTGGTGCATATAGAGAAATGTATAAAGACGTATGAAGAGAAGAAACACTCCACCGTTAACTTCAAGTCGTCAACAACAACAATAGACACCATGTTCAATATAATCTGATGATGGTTTTCTTCCACTGAGATGATCCTAAAATGGCCACTTTCTACTAAAACTTGACCAAACATACAGGGAGGATGACTAATATGATTAAAGGCTAACCAGGACATTTGATTGAGGACAAAGACTTTAGGTCGGTCCACTCAAAGAACAATAATTATAAATTAGTGCTGGGCAAGTTAACACGTTATTATCTCGTTAACGCATTCATTAATTAACACCGAAAATTATATTATCGCGCATTAATGCAGTTTTTTTATTTATTATTAAACAGACATTTTTAACAAGAACCGGGCAGCGAGTGGTGAACAGCTGTTTGTGTGGCGTCACTTTCTTCTTCCCCCCGGGTCCAGAACCCCTCCTACACTCTGTCACCGTCACTCACTCACACACACACACCAGATCAAACGTGACTGTTGTGAAGTGGAGCTTCCAGTGAGGAACAAGACACGTCTTGTTTGAATGGAACACTTTACTGTCTGAACTGCAGTATTACAGTGTTAGTGTTACAGTGAACACAAAGTGCTCTTGCACCCGACATGTGGTTTTCTACGTTTCATCAACATTGTTAGCGTCAAGAACACGTACCATTCTACTTCCTGTCTCTTCAAAGTAAAAGCACTACCGGTTTCATGCTCTTCACAATAAAAGTAAATCATGCAATCAAACAATTTACAACAGTGACAATATTAAAATACATATTGTCGAGTTTTTAAAGTGTTTTGTTTGTAATATGTATAAGCATAATTTAGTTATCGCTACTGAGAATTTAACAAACATAAAAACTAGTGCTGGGCAAGTTAACGCGTTATTATCGCGTTAACGCATTAATTAATTAACGCCGACAATTATTTTATTGGCGTTAACGCATTTTTTTAAATTTTATTTTTATTTTGAAAGTCCGTTGCTCACTGACAGCAGTGGAGGAAGTCTGAGGAAGTCTGATGCAGCGTGTGGGAGAAGTATAGATAAACAAAAGCAAGACAAGCTAACAAAAGCCACAGAAGTGGAGACAAACTGCAGCAGATTAGTATTGGCGTGGCGTTTGGTGTGAACGCACCTTTAGGATCGGAACGAATGACGGCATGTATGAGCCTCAAGAATGAACTAAGAAAGTTAGCGGAAAGATTAATGTGATACAACATCCGGTTTCTTCAGACGAACATCCGGTTTTCAGAATAAGATAAGAAAGTATGAATTATATTCACATTAAGTATAAATGCATCTCGTCAGTTAAAGGGAAAATACACCTAAATTGTGGGTAAAGTGTCTTTATTCTTTGATCACTGGGTCACCTTCATCACCTCTGAGTTACAGCATCATAGTGATGAAG
>NW_022280280.1:93983-94937 GCF_004355925.1 Anarrhichthys ocellatus
TCATCACCTCTGAGTTACAGCATCATAGTGATGAAGAGTAGAGCTGGGTCATGAAGACACAACACACACATGTAGATGGAACGTGTGGAACATGTTGTTCCTGTTGCACAGCAGTGGAACGTTTCACACACAGTCACACACTGAGCACAGATAGTGAAGAGATAGAACTGCTGCTGTGTGAAGAGAACACTGCTGCT
The DNA here is from genome assembly GCF_004355925.1 of Anarrhichthys ocellatus. NCBI lineage: Eukaryota > Metazoa > Chordata > Actinopteri > Perciformes > Anarhichadidae > Anarrhichthys > Anarrhichthys ocellatus. The sequence continues at coordinate 94,181 of NW_022280280.1, forward strand.
AACAACAACCTAATGTGTTTAAAGTGTTTACACACAATGTTATTCACCTTTAGTTCATATAGCAGCACTTTCAAAATAAAAGTGCACAATACACTACTTTTGAATTCATTATTGAACTTTGACATGCGATTAATCGCGATTAAACATTTTAATCGTTGCCCAGCACGAATATAAATATGTCGTGGATGGTGGACACCACAACTATGTTCATAGTGCGATTTGATGAGACTAAAGATGTTCATAATGAACTGCTTCACCGTAACTGGTGGCTGCTAACGCTGTCAGAGACAAGATGTCTGTTTAGCTCATTGAACCTTTTGTGCATCGTCATCGTTTGTGGCCTCACCCGGTTGAGGTAACTCTGGGCGAACGCCACGTCTTTGCTCTCTCTGTGCGGGTCGTTGTTCAGGATGTTTTCGTCGTACAGCAGCAGCAGCTTTGCAGCGTCTTTGCTGTGACGCTCCTGACGACGTCTCCTCAGACCGCGAAGAGGTCGGCTTCGACCTGCAGAGAGAACACGGATTTTAAAAAACACAGTAAGGAGCCATTTAGTGAAGCAGAAACGTCTACCAGAGACGGCTCCGACCTCGTCCTCGTCCGGGACACCTGCTTCCTCCTCCTCTGGGTGTCCCCTCCCCTGATGGCGTCTCCTCGTCTCCTCCCGCCTTAGTGCTCCTCCCTTCTCCAAGCTCCTCCCCTTTAGGCCCCTCCTCCTCCTCCTCCTCCTCCTCCTCCTCCTCCTCCTCCTCCTCCTCCT
>NW_022280280.1:94947-100514 GCF_004355925.1 Anarrhichthys ocellatus
TGCTTCATAGTCTCCTAGAGAGGTCTGCTTCATAGTCTCCTAGAGAGTTCAGAGGTCAGCAGGTTACCTGTAACTCAGGAACTGACAGCACCGACTCCTCTGAAGCCGATGACATCACTTCCTCCTCATCTTCATCCTGCGTGAGGTCATCAAAATCCTCCTCTTCGTCCTCGCCCGGTCGGTCCTGATCTTCATCCTTTTCCTTCTCTCCATCCTCATCCCTCTCTCCTCCTCCCCCCCCGTCCTCCATCTGTCCCTCCTCCTCCTCCTCCTCCTCCCCCTCCCCCTCTCCTCCCCCGCCTGCTTCCTCTTCTCCACCGCCTCCTCCTGCACCTCCCACATCTCTCCCCTCGTCCTCCTCTCCACCAGTGTTTTCTCCTCCGTTCAAACTGGCCACACCCAGAGCAGTCCAGTTCTCCTCCTCCTCCTCCTCCTCCTCCTCGTCTCCTGCACAGGACGACGGAGGACTCAGTGTTGATGTTGAAGCTGAACTCTCCTCCCCCACCTGTCTCTCCTCCAGTGGCCTTGTGGACGTCTGCTCCGCTTCCTTTTGCTCCTCTTTGATTGGTCTGTAGATCTCTTGCCCCAGAGCGTGCTGGGAGTTCACAGTGGGCGGAGCCTTCACCATCTGAAGTAGGAAGTACCCCGGCTTCACGCCGTCAGTGGAGCAAAGCATCGTGGGATTTGCGGTGTCCGGGTGGGCCAGGGAGGGGAGGGGGAGGAGGAGGGGCGTCCTCCGACCAATAGGAAGGCAGGACTGGATAATGTCTACACACACTGGGTGGGCGGGGACTGCATGCACAGCAGCCAATAGGGCGGCCCCAGAGTCAGGAGGCGGAGCAACAGCAGGGGAGCCAGAGAGTAACGTCACACCTGGAGGAGGAAGGGCGAGGAAGCCGATTGGCTGCACGTCCACCTGTCTGTCTGCTGCTGTCTTCGACTGTCTCGCTGTCTGCCCGTCCACCGGCGAGTCCACCGCCTGTCTGTCTGCCGGGGCTTTGGCGAGCGGCAGCAGAGATGCATTGTGGGCCAAAGTGAAGAGACGTCTGTGTGGGGGTGGAGGCAGATGGGCCGACTTCTTGAGCCAGTGGGGGTGGAGCCTCAGGGTGCATCCAACGGGGAGGGAGGGGGGGTAACAGGTGGAGGTGTGTCGGGTCTTCTGGATGATCAGCTGACTGTTCTGCAGGTGAGAACCAAAAGAGAACCACAGTTAGTAAAGTCTACGGAGACTGTAGAACTGAAAACTATTCTGTCATTTTTCCAAACAAGTTGCTCTCATTCCCACAATTTTTACTCTTCATTCACCATTTTTGGTCAAAACGTAGGAAACGTTGTGCCGGTCGCAGACACGTATCTCTGGAATCCAACAGACTTACACATTTAGCTGAGGGAGCCTGAAAGCACCATGAACTCCAACCAACTGCTCCATTAGACTCCATGTTAAATCTGACCACTAATTTCTCAAAGAAAGCAGACAGTACCAGTTTACATCCTCTGAAACAGAGGGTCAAAACAACTCTCTGGTGTTGACCTGTCAATCAGTGTGTAGCGACGCTCTAAAGCATCCCGTGCTTTATGGTCTGTTTGACTCTAAATGGACCATAATGTACTAAATGAACATCATGCTGTATTGAAGAAGACTTGAAACTAGAGATTGAGACCATAAACTCATGTTTACAATGTTTACTGAGGTAATAAATCAAGAGAGAAGTAGAGTCATTTTCTCATAGACTTCTATACAACCAGAGGAGTCGCCCCCTGGTCGACACCAGAGAGAATGCAGCTTTAACACTTGAATTAGAATTAGTCCGTCCAACCTTGAGCCAGTTGGGCATGTTGGTGGTGTTTCTGTCCACCGGGGGGCACCGGTCTCCAGGCTCAACTCTGCTGCAGGCGAGCGGCAGCGGGGGGGCAAACGTCTGCGTCAGAAAAGTCTGAAAAAACATGACGAGAAGACAAAACTTTTAACCCCAACTGTCCGACTGCAGAGGACATGGTCACAGCTGCTGCTGATGTCAGTCAGTGTGTGTGATGATGTCACAGTGATGTCACCTTGATGACGTTGCCGTGTGGTGCTCTTGGGCCGCTCATCTCTCTGATGTGTTTCCTGAAGTTCCATCGAGTCTTACAGAGCAGGTAGGAGCTGATCAGCTGGTCCGACTGGATCGTCCCCTCGAAGTGCTTCAGACCCAGAACGATCAGCCTGCACAGAGGCATGATGGGAAACGTTGTTATTGTACGATACATATGTATGTATACTCAGTGGTACTCCGTCAGGGCCTGCAAGGCCTTCTCTGCTGGCCTAAACAGAATCACAAAGTTATATCTATTTTATAATCTAATAATTTTTCTTAAATACACTACATGTAAATACACTACACTTTTAACTAATTTCCCCCTGGGGATAAATGAAGTTTATATCTATCAGAACAGGTGTGGCAGTAATCAGGCCTGGGTGTGGCTAGAGAAATTGAACTCAGCTTTCCAAAGATGTGATAAACCACAGTTACTTTATGTTTTAACAGGGGGGGGGCAATCACTTTTTCACACAGGGCCATGTAGGTTTGGATTTTTTTCCCCCTTAATAATAAAAACCTTCATTTAAAAACTGCATTTTGTGTTTACTTGTGTTATCTTTGTCTAATATTTAAATTTGTTTGATGATCTGAAACATTTAAGTGTGACAAACATGCAAAAAAATAAGAAATCAGGAAGGGGGCAAACACTTTTTCACACAACTGTACATATGTGTGTACTTTGTGTTTTAGTGTACGTGTAGTGTACCCGTCTTCTCCTGCAGTGTAAACACTCCGGTGGTGTCGGGGGTGGATGGCGGGGTCCAGGCTGCAGACAGGAAGTAGTTCTGGGTACAGGAAGACGGAACGGGTGGCAAGCAGCCAGGCGGCGTCAGTGGGCAGCAGAGGGAAGGCGAGGCCTAAACAAAGCCAGAACCACAACTAGAACTAGAACCAGAACAAGCTGCTGGAACAACCAAACCTTATCAGAAAAATAAGATTTCCCTCCTTACTGTTGGTAGCAGGCATCATCCTGGGGAGCCAGCGTCTGGAGGTAGCAGGAGGAGCAGAGACAGGAGGAGGAGGAGGAGGCTGCGCTCCCTGCTCCACTTCCTGAAGGAGATCCAGTGCACCCTGCAGGTTACCCACTCTGAAACTGCTCAGGAGGAAAACCTCCTCCCGACGGCTGGCAAACTGCTGCAGCTCCTCCTGGAGGGACAAGAGGTGTTAGTGGTTACTAACCAGGCAGTGTTTGTGTTTACTAACCAGGTAGTGTTTGTGGTTACTAACCAGGCAGTGTTTGTGGTTACTAACCAGGTAGTGTTTGTGGTTACTAACCAGGCAGTGTTTGTGGTTACTAACCAGGCAGTGTTTGTGGTTACTAACCAGGCAGTGTTTGTGTTTACTAACCAGGCAGTGTTTGTGTTTACTAACCAGATAGTGGTTACTAACCAAGTAGTGTTTGTGTTTACTAACCAGGTAGTGTTAACTAACCAGGTAGTGTTAGTGGTTACTAACCAAGTAGTGTTTGTGTTTACTAACCAGGTAGTGTTTGTGTTTACTAACCAGGTAGTGTTTGTGTTTACTAACCAGATAGTGGTTACTAACCAAGTAGTGTTTGTGTTTACTAACCAGGTAGTGTTTGTGTTTACTAACCAGATAGTGTTTACTAACCAGATAGTGTTTACTAACCAGGTAGTGTTTGTGTTTACTAACCAGGTAGTGTTAACTAACCAGATAGTGTTAACTAACCAAGTAGTGTTTGTGTTTACTAACCAGATAGTGTTTGTGTTAACTAACCAAGTAGTGTTAACTAACCAAGTAGTGTTTGTGTTTACTAACCAGGTAGTGTTTGTGTTTACTAACCAAGTAGTGTTTGTGTTTACTAACCAAGTAGTGTTTGTGTTTACTAACCAGGTAGTGTTTGTGTTTACTAACCAAGTAGTGTTTGTGTTTACTAACCAGATAGTGTTTGTGTTTACTAACCAAGTAGTGTTTGTGTTTACTAACCAAGTAGTGTTTGTGTTTACTAACCAAGTAGTGTTAGTGGTCACTAACCAAGTAGTGTTTGTGTTTACTAACCAGGTAGTGTTTGTGTTTACTAACCAGGCAGTGTTTGTGGTTACTAACCAGATAGTGTTTGTGTTTACTAACCAAGTAGTGTTAGTGGTCACTAACCAAGTAGTGTTTGTGTTTACTAACCAGGTAGTGTTTGTGGTTACTAACCAGGTAGTGTTTGTGTTTACTGACCAGGGCCCCGTTCCTCGTACGTGGTTCAACTAAGTCGATCAAATGTCCTGTTAGCAGCCTAAATTAAGGAGATGATTGAAGTCAGGCTATCTGGGTTTCTCCATGGCTGATCCTCTCAAACAGTCTCGTTAATTGGACCCAGACGATCAGGATCAGGATAATTGCGTGTGCCCGTCCTGCTTCAAAAGGGGGAAGCGTCGATCACCGAAACCATGATTTTCTAACAGCACAATGTTAAATAAAGTCAAAGAAAGAGCCTCTTTTTACTCCGCTGACGAGCAGGAGATGATCATGAACGCATATGAGGAATTCAAGACCATAATCACGGCTAAATATAACACCTCCACCGCTGCGAGGGCTAGACAAGAAGCACGCAAAATATCACAGACACGTTAAATGCGTAAGTGTTGTAAATGTATCGGCTCATTTTAATGCCTCATCACCCCAATCAATCAGATGATATGTCTTTAAATGAGCTGCTGGCAGTAGGCTTAATGAATGCATCATCCAATGAGATCTATAGCGACAATAATGATCTCAACTCTTTCACAATAAGATAAAAACAAGCCCAAAGAGCATCTACTGATCCTCATTAATATGAGGATATATGTACTGTATGCCCTCATGTATCATGTACTATATATGTGTATATACATGTATGTGTAGATCACCATATAGAACTAGTTTGAATCTGTGTGTGAATCTGTGTGTGGGCGGATCAGTGTGTGTGTGTGTGTAATTCATCATCAGACATTCAATCAACTGAAGCAGTGAAGATAAATAGTGTGTGATTCTCTCTGTTCTTATCATGAGTCCACCTTCATCATGTTCTACAGTAATGATATGCTGGTGTACTAATAACACTGTCATATCATTATGAGTGCTTTAACCCTCATGTATGCAACGCAGCCATCAAGAGGACATGGGAGCAAGTAAACACTAACACACACACATTACTCAGAATGCTGAGTCAGTACAATATGTGCCATGGTGATGTAATGAACACATCCATAAGTTTATTAAGCGCCTAATAAACTTTACCAACAGCACGGCATGCAGCGGCTTTCCCCATGTTCTCCGCATCGCCGACACTGTACAACAATGTACCACTCGCAGAACAGCTCAAGGCTGCATCCAGTGTGTGAGACATCAGTGCTCGGCTGCAGCGTGTGGTGTTCAATGTATGCTCCAGAAGGTCTGTAAATAAATGATTCCTTGTGGGCAGAATGGATAGCGCTCGTATAGGAAGTCATCGTGATGTGATAACGGATCTTGGCGATGTGGAAGAACTCTCTCCCTATA
>NW_022280281.1:0-11019 GCF_004355925.1 Anarrhichthys ocellatus
GTATTTACAAGTGGCTCACAGATGACTCTCTTTCGAAGAAAAATAGATCTTTAAAACAAGATTTTTGGGCATTTCTATTTTCACATCTTCTATTATGACATGTAACTTTACTTTATAAAGACAAGGACGCTGTTTTGACTTGAACTGACCAGCTGGTGTCGCTGGATGCAAGTCTAGGAATGACCAAAGTCATACTCTGGGGAACACTAAAGTTCCAAATCTCCTGGCAATACATTCAGTTTTTGTAGATATATTTATGGCCACAAGTATGTGGACAATAACGTTACATTCTGAATCAAAGTGGCGTGGCTGAAACATGTGCATTGTCAGAACTGCTATTGGATTGAATGGTTCAAAGCTGCACTTCAAGCTGCGAGAAGGTGTGCAGCGCTTTTACGTATTCGCCTATTAACGACTTTCGAAATGAATATTATTACATTTCCGAGGGGACTTTGAATGCGGCATTGGTCCTTGTGGGCTACCTTTTCATCACCAAGGTGTTTCATTGGTGTGAGCTGCCGCCGCTGGGCTGCTGTCCGCGCGTGTTCTGACTTCCGACTGAAGGATTACAGTTAGTTTTGAACCTGTTGACGTTACATACGGACTTTATATCTTACCTTGATACATCCCGCTGCATGGTGGACGTCATAGATTCAACAATGAGCAGTCTGAGGGCGTTTAAGGAACCATTTGGTAAGTCAGATATTTCAGTGTCTTCATAGACTCACTATCTATATTCGGTAGCTTAAACATATAGTATGTTACAGTGTTAACTATTTTATTCAACTCCGCTTTTCATTTGTTTTACATCATCTTAATGAACGTTGAAAACTGTAGGCTAACATTGAGACCTCCGAAGTGGATCCTGTCATGCTGTATGTCGTATTGTCTTTTTATAAAATACAAATCATATTTCACCATTTGATTTTACCATTTTAAATATTTCATTTTATTAGCTTAATTGATATATATTTGTAACATTATAATTCGTTATTTTTAAATTATATTTCGTTAGTTTGAGGGAAAACAGTAGGTGTTTCCTGGTTTGCCATCTGCAACCACAACCATGAAAGTTTCCACAGTGTAAAAATTCCCTCACTGTAATAATAATAATATACCATGTGGTGATAAAGGTGGGTCGATAAAGAGTTTGGAGGTGTGCATAAAAAGTCCATGGTTCCCCCTGCACTCAGCCCACCACGGACATTTCTGACTAGTCATCAAATTATTTGGTGATATCAAATTTTGATGCACATGTACGTTATTTGCACAAAGCTACAGTACTGTTGTAGTGTTTGTATACACCCACAAACAACTGAATGTGCCTGTTCAGAAGATAGCTGTATGCACGGACTGTGTGTGGAGACCATTGTATCAATCACACAATCACACAGCTCTTCCATACTGCCAATTATGTCATTGTTTTGGAAAATATTAAATTCCTTGATCCCCTTTATTCAATGTTTTACTAAAACAGACTAAAATACACATTCATCTTTTTTTTTGTAATGTGATCATACATTAATGACCTCCTCAGGTCATTAAACCCCCAAATTCTCCAAAATACCTTGCTGTCCTCACTGGTAGCTACAACCCAGGTGGCAGATCCCAAACTTGTTGTCAACAGTGCCTTATAACTGGTATGTACACCATTAGTAAATGATTTATAACCATTAATAAGGACGTTAGTTACAACCTTTAGCTAAACCCTGCCAAAAGGGTGCTTTATTATTCCCTCCTCAACACTCAGCAGAGAAGACATTGTCTGCATAGGATTCAGTGATATGAGACAACACATCTATGAGCATATGATTGTACGCTTTCTATTTTATTCTTGTTTTCAGTGACAGTCGGTGAGGGCAGAAGCTCTTGTCTGCTCTCCAGCATGTTGTTTTTGATAAGAGCCAAATGCATTAGTTTCTACAGTAAACTCACTACTCTGTAGGCCTTGTTCAGCTGAAGAACTTCTCTGGTACATTTTGATTCTGTTCCATACACACATTCATGTTTCCATCAAAGAAGTGTGGCTTTCCAACACCTGCTGTCTCAGTTCAGAAGCAAACATTTCCTTTAGGTGTAAACCTTTCCTGCCTCTATTTACCTAAACCCCTTTCACAAACTGTGTTTGGATAATAAATACGTCTTTAGCCGCACTGCAGGTTAATGGCTGTTTGTCTGCATTCCTATATGATCCACGTATACACTGTGGTTCCCTTCCTCACTAAACTGTAATTCATTGCAGATCTTGAGTTGATCTAAAAACTATAAGCCAGGATGTGGAGTTGTAGTTCAGTTAAACATGGCTGCTATAATATTTAAACTGGAGATTTAAGTTGGTTTAGTTGTAACTTACCCGTTTATTGGATTTTCATTTGTTTATTTGGACACTTTATGCATGACAAAATATTATATTCTTTTTATCAAGTGATAAAGACTGAAAACAGGGAAATTAATGGTATCGTCTGTCACCAAAACCTGTTTGCATGTATAATCCAGGAGTCAACTTGTGATCAGTTTTTAGTTATTTAATAGCACGAGACTGGTTATGGACCTTTCATACCACAGCTGAGCAAAGCCAAGTCACTAATGCATTTACACTTATTGCAGCTGTGACAGTGGTACTGGTGAGCAGATGACATGTCACCTTTCTTTCAACCTTTTTACTGACCTTTCGTGCACAGTGGCTGGAAACTGTTGGACCTCATGTAAATAGCTTTGTGCCTGCAGGTGTATGGGTTGACTAATATGATTTTTTTATTGGCTCGCATTAATAGAGATATGTGTGGTTTAAAGTTGATCTCTTCACTGAAACTTGAAACTTGAAAGGCTTTGTAGGTGTTTTTGAAAGGTTTGTTCACCCAAATGACACACAAACATATTTTGTCATGTATCTAGCCATGCAGATAGTTTGCATCTTGTCCATCTCCATTTTAGTTTTTGATTGGCGCCATCTTGTTTTTATTGTGGTAGCAACCTGTCGATCACAAGGTAGCCCCGCCCTAAAGCATATGCTTTATGGTCTATTTTACTCTAAATGGACCATAATTTACTAAATGAACATGGTCAATTAGAAATGGACTGTACTTGTATAGCACCTTTCTAGTCTTCCAACCACTCAAAGCTCTTTAACACATATGTCATCATTCACCCATTCACTCCCATTTATACACTGATGACAGGGGCTACCATGCAAGGTGCCACCTGTCCATCAGGACTATCTAACATTCATACCCATTCACACACCACAGGCTTTGGGAGCAATTTTGGGGTTAAGTGTCTTGCCCAAGAACACATCGGCATGGACTAGAGGAACCGGGGATTGAACTGCCGATCTTTTGGCCACCCCTAATCGGTGAATATGATGCAACCAAACCTGGCAACTCTTCACTGCGATGACATTACATTACATTACAGTCATTTAGCAGACGCTTTTATCTAAAGCGACCTACAATTCAGATTCTATCACAATTCTACACCGTAGGCACAGCTACAGGAGCAATTTTGGGGTTAAGTGTCTTGCTCAAGGACACATCGACATGCAACTAGTGGAGCCGAAGCCGGGGATCGAACCCCGCTTTCAGTCTTTATGCTAAGCTAAGCTAACCACATCCTGATTTCAGCTTTATACTTAACACACAAGATAAGATTGTTATCAAATTTCTAATCTAACTCGCAGTGAGAAAATGAGTAAGTGTAAATCCCCAAATGGTACCCAGTGCACCTATTCAGTGGCACAGACACTAACAGTACAGCTGTTAAAAAGGTTTTGCAGAATGTTTTTATGTGACTCAGATCATAGAGAAATATCCAGTGTTGCTTGGAAGATATGTCATTAAAGAGGTAATATAAGCATTAAAATACCTGTCAAATCCAAGAATACACACACGCAGTGACAGAGAGACACTTTCAGCTATGTACCAGAGAGTTTGTACAAGGTGTGTGTATATATAGCTGCTCTCAGTCTAGACTTCACTGTGGCATGGGTCAGGTATTGGCATGCCATTCACCTCCATTCATGTGTGGAAACAAACTCATGATAAAGCACACAGCCCACGACACAGACTGGAGACATGGGTGGTCAAAACGGAGAAAAGCTAGGTTCACCTGTGTGGAATTATGGCCCTTAGCAAGTTATTATGATGTGGTTTGTATTTCATCTCTTGAACTTTATCCAGAGCGTGTCGTTACATGCCCCTGCATTCCCAGAGAGGGAGAAACAATGCTCAACTGATCTGGGGTTCGACTTACACTTGATAATTGGGTAACTGGCTGTAAGTCCTAATACTTAATGCACTGTATGTCAAGAAGAATACCACCCAGGGGTGCAATGTTTAGTTGTGTACTGGTAGTTTTGCATTTTTTTAACATATTAACTAGAAATCACCTGCAGTTTACATTACTGCATAATTTCCCGAACAATATGATGACTTTATAGGTTGATTTTCTACAACCATTACTTTACTGAAACCCTGCTTGAGATAGGTAACCCATTACAGTAAGCAATTGCTTGCCTTTACATTACAATTGTATTATGTGGTAATACTATTTTAAAATTGGACAGCTTTTGAAAGCTTTCTTTTTTTTTATGCATTCAAGGAATTTTAAGGTTCATCTGCCCCTTTTATACCGCAAGGACTGTTTTTCAGACAAATATTTGATAACAAATCGAACAATTCATTGATTAATAGAGAATCTAATTGACTTTTTAATAAAAAATTAAAAATATTCATTAAAGCCCTTAAGTTTTTATCTGTGCCTCTATGTACCAACAACTACCATCACAGTTTTATACGGATTCAGTTGAAAAATGTAGGTTATTGAAGTCAGAGATTACATTTTCAAGGTAGCAAAAAGGGGCTCAGGTCATCCAGGCCAGTGTCCCAGAAGGCATTGAGTCCACATCGGACAATTTCACATTTCACCCAATTCCATCATTTAGTGCCAGCCGAGAAGCATCATGCCCTTTATGTAGTGAGGTAGAAAGAAAGGGTGTGGAGTGACACATATTTCTGCCAATAAAAAATGGAAAACGAACACAAGCGTGTAGTATGTTCAGCGTGTCAGTCAGCCATGAATTATCGATTCAACACTCATACACCCCCATAACCAACAGAGACTAATATAGACCATAGAAAGACCGAAAGCAACTTTGGAGCAAAGTGCAACATGTCAATATTTCCGAGTACACTTGTGTAGGCTGGTCTACAAAACTGTGGTGGAGGGGTTTTACCTTTAATTTCCTCTGTAGTGGGTTACACCATCTGTCACCTCCTGTGTTCTCTGCTGTTTAAAAAAAGTGAAAATGTTTAATTCCATTATGAGAAATTCACTGATAGTACAAGATAAGACAGTGGAAGTACACCTAATAAATCATGTAGAGATGTATCTTACTGGCAGCCAGGAAATGCAGCACCATACACTGGAAAATACCACTTTGACATGTTAGGCCGACAGTAGTGTGTGTGTGTGTGTGTGCGTGTGTGTGTGCGTGCGTGCGTGCGTGCGTGCGTTGTTTGAAAAGGCACAGTAATGATGCACATGTGCCGATAGAAAGTTCACTGTCTGGGTCATGACGAGTGCTCATGTATGTGGAAGGCTTTTCATAGTTACAACTAAAACAGTTGTCTTTCTCATTTCTCCCTTGAAGTACTGTGTTAAGAGCATTTTGCCACCAGCTTTTCAAAATATCAACATTTGTGGGGGATTTCCATCTGTTCTGTAAACTACTACTTTCTATGAATGTGGTTGCATTTGAGCAGGTAAGGTTACGATATTGTAACCCTAGTACTATAAGCACAGAGGGAGCCCTCTACTCGACTATAGGTAACTCTCCTCCAATCACGAGCATGCATCAGCCCAGTGAAACTTGCATTAGCGTAGTCAGTTAATCAGTTTGTGTACTGCAAGCATATTCTGTGTATTGAAGCCACCTCAACCTGAAAGTATACACCTACAATGCTTATGCACATTTGGGCGAATGTGTGCAGAGCCTTTGTGAGTTAGAACCTCTGCTTTGGGAAGTGCAGCAGATTTGCTGTTTTCTTCAAGACGTTTCCCCTTTTGTGTATGTATTATCAAATATACTGTAGTTTTAGTGGAACATACTGTAGCTTAACATGGCCCCAGTAAATCTTACCAATGTCCCCTTAAAATGTTGCACAGATGCATAACCTTGTTAGGTTTTTTAGAAGTGGTTCAAAATCTTTACTCTGAGGACAATTCAAAAAATCTGTACTGAAAAGTGTTTTGATTTCAGACGGAAAATCAAATGAGTACTTGTCGTCCACTGTTTCTTGCCACACTTATTATTTCAGACTGCCTGTATTCTTCATATAATATTTCTAACTATAAAGCAAGGAATCTGTCTTTATGAATCCCTACAAGCAAAACTTCCGCTCCGAACAAGCAAGTTGTTCCTCCTCAATAACATTAGCATTTTCTTTTCTTCCATAAGACATTCATAGTATATTGCATCATACAGAAACATCAACAACAACTGCAGTTGGGGTAGCAATTCAAAGATAAGTCTTGTTTTATTCTATATTTGTCTCATTGTCCCATGAAAAGGCCCAAAACCAATAATATCTTACTCCACATCAGGCTGTTATTCTCAAACTTGCACAAAGACACTTTTTACTACATTTTTTGTATTTCTCAATTCAAGGTATTACATTTCTTTGAAGTGTCACTGTAAAAATGTTGTGTGATTTTTCAACAAGTCACACAATAATGCTTGACACAACTTGGACTTGATGTGTAGGATAACTATCCATCACCAGCAATATCTGGGTTCTTCTAATGAATAAAAAAAGATTTCCGTAACCTGTAAAGTTTGAAGTCTTTGGCCCATTGGTTTTTATATACAGTATTTAGTATACTAAATGCATCAACTGTAGGACGGTGTATGAGGGTTTGATCCAAAGTAAACTCCAGTGTGTGAGTGGCTCCTTATTGTGTTTGAAAGAGTTGATGGAGCTCTATGGCACAGAGGAAGAAGATTATCAGGCTTTGATACTCACACAATACTCCAAGAATCCATTAACTGTTGGTTTGATCTATTCATCGGATTAAAAAATATAGAATATCCTATATGATCATTAATCCTTTAAAGGTTCCCTGTGGGGTGTGTGCCCTTTAGTGGGGCAATAGAGCAATGTTGTTATATGTTTGGGTCTCCTCAGCAGTGATATGCAGGCTGCTTACACGGTCTCTGTGACCCACATACATGACTGCTCTCTCTCAAGTGAACAACACCTTGAAAGCTGCATGGAGGAAATGGCCTGCTTACACCTGGTCACTTCATCCTAATTCTAGTTTTCCATGCAAAATAACGTTTCATTGTCAGAGTGTAACCCAAGAAAGGCCAGATAAGTTCTTTATTTGGAGCCCTTTGGATACAATGGCTTCACAGTGATGTGGACTGATGAAGGCCCACATAGCCCCACCCCGGGGCTGAAAAGCTGCCTTTGTGCTGCTCTCCCAACTCATCCGTGAATGTGCTTGTTAGAAATATTCATTTTCAGTGCTGAAGGCATTTCATTTAAAAGTGTTCCGTGTTGGAACAGTTGTTTCATTGTTCCTAAGAACTTTTATGCACTAAAACCTGCTTTGCTTTTGGAGGGTAAACGCACGACTGCAAGACTGACATAAATCAATATCATGAAAAAGTCTTCCTGCTTTTACAAATGACAGTTTACCTCCTGTTAATGCTCATGATGTGTCATTACTACCCAGTTTCACTGCCTACATTAACTTGTCCAACACGTCACACTCACTACTAGAATATACTCGTTGGCTGGAGGAAGTGGTTTTTCTGTGCATCTCCGCAGTTGATAGTTTGGTGATAAGTAGGAAGAGGATGAAAAGAGTAGAGGTGACAGGATGTAGATGCGATATTGAAGCATTTCCTTTTTTGTAACAGACGGAAGCAGCTCTGAACCTGTGGAGGACACAGACACCACCAGCTTTGTGGCAGAATTTGTAAGCACCTTTTCTTTGATCTTTCCTCTACTCATGTTGTTTAGCTGCCTCATTGTCTTGACTTGTCTTCTCTCCAGTTTGCTTTGCACTGATTTTTCATTGTTCCTCCTCAGAAAGCAGTCTTACTGTAATCTGCTAAGAAATGTACCATAACTGAACACACTGTGCTGTGATTGGTAGAGCCCGAGGGCTCACTGAAGAACAGGTTGCAGCAGGCTGTTCTCTATCTTTGCACACTAGAGTCATGTTCTTCCACAGGCACAGACCACATCTTGAATGTTGCTGCAGTCTTATGAACAGACTGACAATAAAGCCCTGAAGAAAAGGGTTCACAAAGCAGGTTCCTCTCCTAAGCTTTATTCATGTTCTCTCTAATGTTATTGTGTCTGCCCTTGTCTCTCCCACAGTCCCTGGAGGCCAATTATCCAGTGCAGGTGACAGATCCTAATGGTAAATAAGGGTCAAACCACAATGGTCCCTTTTACAAAGCATATCAAACACACTATACATTCTCAAGTCAAAGTCAGAGTGGCCAGCACAAACAGAAAAGGGCATGGTAAAAAACACATAGGGGGGGGGATAGCCTTTATTATAATAGCTCACATGGTAAACTCAGCATTATATATTGCCACAGCACTAACTCCATCATACATCTATCCATCCATCTAATAGTTTCCAGTGGCTTTTTTCAATCCCTGGAAGGCTTTTATTGTGAAACATTTGTGCAGGAAGTGTTGAGCTTCATTGATGAGAGATTAACAGCGATGAGAAACTGCCAAACTGGAAGTGACTTGATAAAGATTAGTGTACTTGTAAGTAGAGGTGTTGAGTTTGTGTCAAATAAAAGTTGAAACTTGAGTTGTGTTTCAGCAGCCAGGTTACAAACATGAGAAACAAACAAGGTGTGCAATAACTAGAACATGACAAATAAAATACTATCATACAAATAGAAAACAAAAACTGAGACTAAAACTAGGTATGACATGGAGGAATGTTGAGTTAGCATCGACATCTAATTGAAACAGGAACAGAAAACAGTCCTCTGAGATAACTATAGTAAAATATGTGAATAAAAGACAGGAACCTGGGTCTAATTTACAGCTGTACCAAATGACAACCCTGTTTTCTCCAAATATTCGTTCCCATACAACTAAACTGCATTCTGAGTTGTGTTTCTAGGGGAACATGCTTTCTCTCAGATTACGGTCGCAATTTTAAACACGTTGTGAATTTAAACAAAACTAATTGGTTATATTTAGCAAAAACATCATGATTTGTTTAGAATAAGAATGTTTGCTTCATTATTTAATTTACAACTGTAACTTAATATAAGTGAACTTTGACTTTTGATTTCACACGGGACACAAACAGCAGTGTCCCGGGTGAAAATCCTGTGTTGACTCATCCATCCAGACACTCTCTTTCTGTAGACTATGATGAGAAACATATTTGTGATATGTGAAAAACAAACGTAAATGACAGTTAATGAGAATGTGAGACCAGGCTACAAATGGCCAAAGGCCTCTCTGCTGTTGCGGTACACTGAGACCAGGCCAATTGTCAGTACATTTTAAGCTGTCTTCTGTTATTGTAGAGAAAGTTCAAACACATTTGTCAGTGGTTATTAGTATTCCTGCAGTGTTTTATTTCATCAGAATACACTGTAATGTGTCTCATGCAGATGCTGTGACACTTCACCTGAGCTCCATGGCCTCTGGATTCCTGAGCCCCTCCTCAGACAGAATAAGACAGGTCAGTATGGGTGCCTTTAATGCAACCTGTGTTTGAAGGTCCCTTATCGTCATCTTTCACAGAGACATCACTAAAAAAATATAGATTCACACAGAATGATGTTACACAAGTGACAAAAAAGCTTAATGTTTAGCTTCTCAGGCCCCCTGATCTTCCTCTCTCTTCTTCTTTCTTAAAGGTCAGGTAGTTTAATGCTGATGAATATTCAACCACAAACTGTTCCACCTGTGGGAAGCAAGCACGCTTTCTTATTATGAAGAGCAACATGATGTGTTTAAAATACTGAATGTATCAGTAGTAGTGAATTGTTGAGAAGGTCCGATGAATCACACTGTTCCATTCAAACTGACCACCGATGCACGTTTAACCTGCGTCACTGAGTTAGCGTAGATACAATACAATTTTTTCCTTTGATTCATTTCCTCGCGACAAATCTTTTAGAATAGACCGTCCAACGTTCACATCATTTCTCTAACAAACTTAATCCAGTCTTTCCCCAAATATTTGAATGAGTGTGGAAACATGTTTTAAGTGGTTGTTTGATTTACAAGACAAGTGAAAAGTCTGAAAACCGTGACTTATGCAGAAAATATTATATAATGCACATACATTTTAGGCCTATCCAGTGGCAGTTATAGATAGGCATTAAACAGAAAAGTCAACAAGATACATCGGCATAATAAACAGCCAATGAGATTAGAAAGATTCACACTAGCAGCAACAACCAACCAATAAAGATATTTCTTAGCTCCCCTGTGGTTCTTAACAAAAACATGACAATTATTTAAATTTATTAGGTATAGGAGTAAAATCAGTCAGTTTATAACTGCCACCCACGTGTGGTCTGATGTCTAACAATTAGGATGCTGGGCAAGAACGGCCTGAAAAGTCTGTGCATTAAATAATATATGAGTGTATTCTCCAAATATATGACCGCCATCAACCAATCACCAATCACTGTCATTACTATGCGTCTGTTGATGCGGATTTGGATCTAAATGCATACAGTGGGTACGGAAAGTATTCAGACCCCTTTAAATTTTTCACTCTGTTTCATTGCAGCCATTTGCTAAAATCAAAAAAGTTCATTTTATTTCTCATTAATGTACACTCAGCACCCCATCTTGACCAAAAAAAACAGAAATGTAGAAATTTTTGCAAATTTATTAAAAAACAAAAACTGAAATATCACATGGTCATAAGTATTCAGACCCTTTGCTCAGTATTGAGTAGAAGCACCCTTTTGAGCTAGTACAGCCATGAGTCTTCTTGGGAATGATGCAACAA